>NW_026294413.1:37045517-37343017 GCF_007827085.1 Peromyscus californicus insignis | reverse complement strand
GTATAAAAAATAAGCCACGTAAAAATGGATATTACACAGAGAATCTGCATTGTGTTGTCTTTGGGACTTTTAACTGCAGAAAAATATTTGATTGTAAAAGCTGTTGAGTTATGCCAAAATGTATATTTTAAAGGTACCTTGACTTCAAAATTTGGATATAAGGATATGTTACTTTGGAAAGGAGACTCTGCTTTTGTTTCCACAGAAAGCCAGAGGCTATGGATTTGTTCAAGATTAAGATACATCAGGTTTGACCAGCCAAGACCCCCTGAAAGGTCTCCTATGACACCATGGCCCAGATGATCCAACATCCAGAATGGTTTCAAGGCAACTGGCTCAGACGATACAGCCTCATGGACTATTCCATAATCCTAAAATTTTCTTTGTTTCCCCATAAGATACAGCGTCCCCCTCCAGCAGGAAGTAGTAAGAGAAGCTACGCCCAAATTCCCAAATTATATGTAATTTTACTTTGTTAAGGTTAAAACCTTCCTTTTTGAAAAAAAAAAAATGGGGGAAGTGCTGTGGGATGTTCTGTATGGCAAATGTGTTGCTAATTAGTCAATAAATAAAACACTGATTGGCCATTGGCTAGGCAGGAAGAGTAGGCGGGATAAGGAGGAGAATAAAGCTGGGAAGTGGAAGGCTGAGTCAGAGAGATACTGCCAGCCACCACGATGAGAAACAGCATGTGAAGATGCTGGTAAGCCACGAGCCATGTGGCAAGGTACAGACTTATAGAAATGGATTAATTTAAGCTGTAAGAACAGTTAGCAAGAAGCCTGCCACGGCCATACAGTTTGTAACCAATATAAGTCTCTGTGTTTACTTGGTCGGGTTTGAGCGGCTGTGGGACTGGCAGGTGAGAGAGATTTGTCCTGACTGTGGGCCAGGCAGGAAAACTCAAGCTACACACGAGCCACGTGGCAAGGTATAGATTAATGGAAATGGATTAATTTAAGCTGTAAGAACAGTTAGCAAGAAGCCTGCCACGGCCATACAGTTTGTAACCAATATAAGTCTCTGAGTTTACTTGGTTGGGTCTGAGCGGCTGTGGGACTGGCGGGTGAGAGAGATTTGCCCTGACCGTGGGCCAGGCAGGAAAACTCTAGGTACACCAGAGAGACATACACATACACATTGAGATGATAGATAGATAGATAGATAGATAGATAGATAGATAGATAGATAGACAGACAGACAGATGGACAGATGATAGATATAGATAGACAAACAGATATACAGACATACATGCATATGTACATACATAGATAGTGTGGTGGTTTGAAAGAAAACGGCCCCACAGGAAGTGGCACTATTAGGAGATAAGGCTTTGTTGGAGTAGGTGTGGCCTTTTTGGAGGAAGTATGTCACTGTCAGGGTGGGTTTTGAGATCTCCTATGCTCAAGCTATACCCAGT
The DNA here is from genome assembly GCF_007827085.1 of Peromyscus californicus insignis. Lineage (NCBI taxonomy): Eukaryota > Metazoa > Chordata > Mammalia > Rodentia > Cricetidae > Peromyscus > Peromyscus californicus. Next base: position 37,341,597 of record NW_026294413.1, on the reverse strand, counting down.
GACGCAGTTCACTTCCTGTTGCCTGCAGATCAAGATCTAGAACTCTCAGGTCCTTTTTCAAAAACATATCTGCCTGCACACCACCATGTCCCACCATGAAGATAATGGACTAAACCTCTGAAACTGTAAGCCAGTCCCAATTACATGTTTTCCTTTATAAGAGTTTCCGTGGTCATAGTGTCTCTTCACAGCAATAGAAACCCTAATTAAGATAGATGATAGATAGATAGATAGATAGATAGATAGATAGATAGATAGATAGATATGATAGATAAAGTATATTTTTAAAAGCAATAAGTGTATTTTAAAATACAATATCTTCTTTCTATACTGGGACAGTACATTGACTCTTGAATATCTCAAGCCTAAGGTAAAAGCTTACAAGCATACACAGATATGCTCTATTAAGCATTTTGGGTAAATTTTTAGCACAAAATCTGAGCACTATTACAAAGCCAGATCAAAATGATCTTGACTATCAAATTATTTTACATGTGCTTAGGAAGGTTCATTTAAAAAAAAAATAATGCTAGAGTGATTTCACTCACAAATAGAAAAATCATCCCTAATTTATCTCTCATGGGATTGCACATACTATTTACTTTTGAAGCAAAGCACAAAATAACACATAGTCAAACTTTAAAAATATTTTGTACTTGGAAGTGATGGTAGAAACTGACTGGCAGTCTGACATCAGACTGACAGCAAGTTGACTGTTAGTGTGTTTTCCAATTTGGCTGAGGAAGGTTTGTCTTCAACAATTTATGTGCTTTTTATCTTTATATAAAAATTAGATAATTCATATGGAATTCTCCCCTCAAAGTCAAACAAGAAACTCAACTTAGGCAGGTAAAGTACACAAGCAATTCACATTGGTTGAAGAATTGATTAAACACACACAACAGAGGGAATTCTTTTACACTGCAATTTAGAGGTAGAACACCACACTTAATTAACAAGGCTTTGCCTGTGTCTGGGGTGTACTAAGTTTTATAAATTAATATCACTTATCTTCAGGGGAAGTTAAATGAGCACCCTACTGAGTATTATCTCATGCTGAGTAATCACACTGATAATCAGTAATGACAGCTTAAATAAATTAATTAAACAAAAAAAGCCTCTAAAAAACTACTGGATTTTCAGCTATAACACGGTAACAGTGAAAACTCATTATTTAAAGTTTTCATTGTTACAGCTTTGTAAATGTCAACAGCATTTTATTAATTTAAAAGGGCAGTGTAATTTTCAGTTATTTAACAATTTTACTAGTTTCAAAAGTTTATATATGGCTAGAACACATATCCTTAGAACATTGAGGTCTTCATGGAATCTAGGAGAAATAAGCAAATTACTTCTAACTATAAAATCAATTTTATCCAAATACACACCTGAAATATAAAATAGGTTGTTCAAAATTATATGTCAATTTTCATGCAATTTTAAATTAGATTTCAGGGGGAAATGACCAACTAAAATAGTGTGGGTTTCTAATCAGCTTTATTACTAACACAACAACTCGCTGCTTGAAGCCATGGCCCCAGAGTCTAAGCACTGAATCCTGAAGGCACCAGCCTGTGGTGCTGCCATTACCAAGTCACTTAGTAAACTCTAAGTTCACTTAGATGGTGCCTATCACAGAGATGTGTTAACAAGAAATAAAACTGCTAGTCCCTTTCAGCCACAAGTAAAAAAGCCTGAAAAGCCATTCTTGACCACTCCAATCCAAGACATGGACACTCCCCATTGTCTTTCAAGGCACACTATACTCTCGTGTCCTTTCAAATTGGTGATGAAATTCTGTTATCAATTCATGGATTTGGTAACTACTCACACTATCTCTTTCCCAGTATAATAAAATGGCCCTACTAGATCAATCATCAGCTAGGTCATTGTGTACTGAGTCTCTGAAGCTGCACAGAGTGATCTTCTGACTTGTGTGACCAACAGGAAATTGTGGAAATTAAGATTCTGGCTTACAGAACCAGATCATAAATGGCATTTATGCCAGCTGCCAAATATGGGAACATGTTGTGGAATATTACTTTAACTATGTAAAGATGTATTACATTTGTTTATGTTGCAGAATATTACTTCAACTATGTAAAGGTGTGTTACATTTGTTTCACCTTGCCTATTGTAACTGTAATTCTTGCTTGATAACTGTTCTGTTATATATAATTTTACTATGTTAAAGTTAAAACTTTCCTTTTTAATTAAACAGAAAAGGGGAAATGCTGTGGGATAATGCTTTTGTACACTGGTTTAATAAAACACTGATTGGCCAGTAGCCAGGCAGGAAGTATAGGCAGGATAAGTAGACAAGGAGAATTCTAGGTAGAGAAAGGCTGAGTCAGGAGACACCAGCCCGCCATCCAGGGAGCAGCAATAAAGGCAACTGGTAAAGCCACAAAAAACATGGCGACAATATAGATTAACAGAAATGGGCTGAGTTTAAGTGTAAGAGCTAGTCAGTGGTAGGCCTGAGCTAATGGCCGAGCAGTTTTAATTAATATAACCCTCTGTGTGTTTACTTGGGGGACACAAGTAGGAGAGATTTGTTCTGACTGCCAGCCAGCCGGGACACAGGAAAACTTTCAGCTACAGCACCTAATAAAGAGCTGAATGGCCAATAGCTAGGAAGTAGAGAGACAAGTGGGGCTGGTGGGCAGAGAGAATAAGTAGAGCAGGAATCTAGGCTCAAGAGAGGAGACCAAGAAAGAGAGGGAGATGCCATCGGCCAGCCAGTCAGGCAGCCAGCAGACAGACAGACAGACAGGAAGGAAGCAATAAAGTAAGACATAAAATATAATGAAAAAATGTAATACAATGAAGAAGGGATAAAAAAAAAAGCCCCAAAACAAAACACAGATGAATAGGAACAGGTTAAAATAACTTATAAGAGCTAGTGGAACAAGCATAAACTAAGGCCAAGCATTCATAACTAATAAGAAGTCTCTATGTCATGATTTGGGGACTAGCAGTCCAAGAAAGTCTAGTACAAGAAAACTCAAAGAGCACGTAAAGAGAAGTCCATGGACAAAGAACTAAGAAACTTTACCCACATATAAAGATGTCTATTTATATCAGCCATGACTGATCATCTTGGAAGTCCCTGCCAAGCTTACAGATCACCATAACTCCTGCAAACTTCTACATTATAGCTTCATGTGACCCTGAGCAAGAACCAGCTAGCTAAGAAACTAATAAAATCATGGCCCAAAGAGACTATTTCAGAAAACACTGTCTGCTATAGGCCACTAAGTTTGGGAACCATTTGTTCCTTACCAAAAGACAGCTATTATAGTCTCTGCTAAATATTCAGCCTTCATAACAGCATCTGATAGACAGCAGTCCATTAATTTCAACTGATGAACCTATTGAAATTATAAATGAGGAATTCCTAAATTATAAAAATCAATTGAAAAATAGTACCATCTCTGCAATGTTTCACCACTTGGGGAAAGTGTTGGATAAAAAAAAAAAAAGAGTTGTAATTCAAGGTAACAAATATTTTAAGCGTTCAAAAAAATTCATAAGCAAATAAACAACAGATAGAAGCAAATGATGATTTCTGAAACCAAAGGAAATTGCCAAGCCTATGAGAGGCAACAGAAATGTGGTATATAAGAGAACCACATGAGGCTAAAACAAAAGTCATATGAAGTGTACATTAGCAGCTAAGCAGTGTGTCCACCTGCCCAAAGAACGTTGTAGTGGTTCAATTAAGAATGGCCTCGCCGGGCGGTGGTGGCGCACGCCTTTAATCCCAGCACTCGGGAGGCAGAGCCAGGTGGATCTCTGTGAGTTCGAGGCCAGCCTGGGCTACCAAGTGAGTAGAAACCCTGACTCGAAAAACAAAAGAAAAAAAAAAAAAAGAATGGCCTCCATAAGCTCATATAATTGAGTGGTTAGTCACCAGGGAGTAGCACCATTTGAAAGGATTAAGAGGATTAGGGTGTGTGGCCTTGTTAGAGGAAGAGTGTCACTAGGGGTGGGCTCTGAGGTTTCAAAAGCCCATGCCTAGCCCAAATTCTCTCTTTCTCTCTCTACCTACAGATCATGATGTAGCTCTCAGCTACTTCTCCAGCACCATGTCTGCCTACATGCCATGCTCTCTACCATAATGATGATAGACTAAACCTCTGAAACTATAAGCAAGCCCACAATTAAATGTTTTCTTTCATAAGAGTTGCCTTGGTCATGAAATCTCTTCACAGAAATAGAACAGTGACTAGGACACCCTTACTAAATGCTAGAAACATCACTCCCACAAAAATATAACACAGTAAGAGGAAAAGATGCCCATTCATTATTTCAGGTGTGATAAGCTAATTATCACTATCTTGGCACAATCCTAACTATTAGAAGCTAACTTCAATATCCTCAAAATTACAGAAAGATTTTTTTCCAACTATTAATCTACATTTTATGAATTTTATAATCAAAAGCTCCTTTGAAAATTTACTGCCACCCCTCCAAAAAAGTTAATCAACTTAAATATTTTGTTCATATTTAAGTTTCACATTTTCTAAACATGCTAAATAAAGAACATCCTTAATTATGTTCATAAAGCTTTTTTAATGGCTGGAAAATAGACTCATATAATCAAGCATTCTACAGCTAGCAGCTGTATATGTATGTATGTCAGGGAGCTGTCTGTGCAGACCCTGTAGAGGGAAGAACTGGTAGCTAAAAACGATCAACACCAGCCTCCCAGCCAAGAGATGAACGCAATGGGAAAAGATATCCACGCTGTAGGATTTCAGATAGCAGTGACCTATACCAACATCTCAGTGATGAGCTCAAAAGACCTCAAAGCAGAACCACTATGCTACACTGCCTCCTGCTTTCTGATCCAAGAACTTATAAATGACTTTATTTCATGCCATGACGCTTGGAGAAAGTGTGCTATACAGCAATAAATTATTAGTACAAAGCTCTTTCCAAAATACTTTTAAATCTCATATATAATATATAGTAGGCTAATATATCATGTAAATTTATATATAGATATATATAATTATAAGGAAAGCTAAAGTAAAATGGAGCCATCAAAATGTTAACAAGCTTTAATATAGTCTCATTACCATACCAAATGAAAGATGAAGGCAAGTCTAAATCTAAAAATTATTGAATATAAGACATATTTAGAAATATTTTAATAACTATCAGGTGATTTGAAAATATCTGATTTTTGTTAGTCACAGGTAAATACTGCTGTGGTACTGGGCTTTGTGTTTTGTTTTGATTTGTTTGTTTGGTGCACTAATAGATGTTATTTCCCCCTATAGTCACAATAAAGAAAAACACCAATTTTGACTTAAAGTTTAACAAAAATAAAGATTCAACCTTTCTAAATACATCTTAAGCTCTTGCACAGATTACCTGGCGAAGCACAGACCCCAGGTTGAAAAGGCTGCCTGGCAGGTGGATGCAGCATGCTAACAGAAATGATGGTCAAAAAGACGAAAGTAACTCAAGTTCTGAAGCCATTGGTTAAACAGTGGGAGGATGGAAGACCCACACGAGAGACCAACAAGGAGGAATGCAACAGGCTGCCCACTCTGATGGTTTGTATTAAAAAAGAACTGGCCTTTTGAAGGAAGGAGCCACCAGGAAAAAAAGCCATCAAAGACCATCTAGGTTCCAATTAGAGAAAGAAGGAAAGAAAACATTAGACAACTTGTGAGTCCCAGAGGGCAAAGTAGGAGGGTCTGGGAAGTCTGGAGGAGTTGAGAAGAATAAATAGACCTGAGGAGAGACAGAAGCAAAGGGGTTCTTCCTGGGTAAGGGAACTGATTGTGACTTCTGTCTGATGTTGATCTGTGATAGGTGAAAGCTGTTAGTTATCTTAACTAATAGTATGCCCTGAACAGTGATAACTAATAAAAATCAAAACTGAATCACAAGGCAACCCACGTGGATTAGAACTCATCAATGTATCTCTATCCACTGCTATCACCCTAGTCCAGGCCCCTTGCATCACTAATGCAACTTCTGAGCAGTGTCCAAGTCTCCCCTGCTTCTCTATGCCTGCCACTCCAAGACATTCCCTGTCATGATTTTTTTTTTCAACAAGAAACAGAAGTATTTTTATTAACATAAAAACATCTAAAAGTACAAATTTCACTAATGGATATAAACTCATAATCAAATTCAAAGTAACACATGATGCTGGGAGTGGAATATAACCTTTGAAATACACAGTAGTAAATTTAAAAGTGAAAGTTATCACTGGCAATTATATCTATCAAGTCATTAAGGAATACAAAGTATATAAATCTAGATTAAGGCCATAAAATTATAAACTGTGTGTGTGGCATCTAAATATTTGTCTTTTTATTTTTATTTTTTTATTTTTATTTATTTTTTTTTTTTTTTTGGTTTTTCGAGACAGGGTTTCTCTGTGTAGCTTTGCGCCTTTTCCTGGAACTCACTTGGTAGCCCAGGCTGGCCTCGAACTCACAGAGATCCGCCTGGCTCTGCCTCCCGAGTGCTGGGATTAAAGGCGTGCGCCACCACCGCCCGGCTCTTTTTAAAACAATTTATGTATACAAGTGTTTGCCAGAGTGTATGTATGTATATCATGTATGTGCCTGGTACCTGAGAAAGTCAGATGAGGGCATTAGACCTCCCAGAACTGGAGTTACAAATGGTTGTAAACCACCATGTGGATGCTGGGAACTGAACCTGGATCCTCTGCAAGAACAAGTGCATCTTTGAAAAGTGGGAGTTGTTGGTTTTGTTCTTTTTTTTTAATGGATATTGCTGAGTGTCATTTTAAAAAGATAAGAGGGGGCTGGAGAGATAACTCAGTGGTTAAGAGCACTTGTACTATGTGTGTGCCTGGTGCCCACAACGGCCAGAACAGGGAGTTGGATTCCCTAAGACTGGGTATTTTTCTCTTACTAAACACAAGCAAGTGTTAACCCCTCCCAATGTTTCCCATCACTCAAAAGATTATCTTCCAATATCTTAGCATGATGCTTAGATCAGGTTTGACCCAAACCTTTCCTCCTTACTCAATACTATCTTCACTATTCTCCACATACGACATGTGGTCTAGATGTAGGAAATAACCTACAGTCACCTATACACGTATGCTCTTGTCATCTCTTCCTGTGTCTAGAATTCATCACATCTTTGCCAGACTGATATCAAATCAATCTTCAGCTCTCAGTTTGTGGGACAGTTCATACAGTGGTCTTTCCAAGAGATACCTACTGATCTAGAGCTTGCAATTTCATGGCACATATACTATTCTGAACCTGTCTATTACCATATATACTTACTGAAAGAGAGATTAAGTCCTGGAGAAAGGAATTGTTATTTTATTCACAAAACAACCCTTGGAACTTACCATGGTTTTAAACAGAGTGAATGCTCTAGTAACGCTTGTAGAGTAAATTAGTAATTACCTTCCTATCTTCCAGGTATGGGATACAACCACTGATTCTTCCCTTAATAAAGTATTATTTTTAATAAGAGCATAGCAGGGAGTGCGCTGGGTGGTTATGGCTTTTACATATTGAATAAGAAATCCATACTAATCCCAACATTGAAAATTCACAGCATAGTCCTCTTACAGAAAAAAAAAAAAAACACCTCGAAAAAAAGGATAAGAAAGCATGATGCAAGGGAATGGTGTAGTTGTGTAGTTTGTATTTTGAATGTCTCCCAAACACATGTGTCTGAAGGTTTGGTTTGCCCATGGTGACCCTAAAGGTGTGCCTGTCAGGAAAGAGGACCTAGCAGAAGTTAGGTCACTGAGTACACTGGAACTCAGGAACCCTTCTGTTCTCTTTGCCTCTTAGCTACCCCAAAGCCAAGATACTCCCTGTGGCATACACTGCTGCCACAGGCAGTGTGCTGCTACAGGGCAAAGCAATAAGACCGTCATCACAAACACCCCAAACTGTAAGACAAAATGCACTTGCCCTGAAGCTGATAACCTCTAGGATCTTGGCATAGTCACACAAAACTAACACAAGCAGGAAGGAAATACACACTAGATCACTAAAAAGGAATTTACTTCTAATTCAAATAATAGAAGTTCAACATAAAATGAAATATAAATTAGCTCTGAAAATAAATTTTGCACTTTACTTGAGTGGCATAGCTCAAAATGACTCACACACAAATATCATCAAAAGATATCAACAATTGCTTCCTAAGTACCAAGTTTTCATGCTTCAACTAGGAATCCATTTTGTTCATATCTAAGAAACAAATTTATTACTGGGTAAAAGTTAACAATTGCCAGTCTAGATTCCAACCTATTCTTCAAAACTCAGCTGAAAAGTCGTCTTCTCTGCAGTTTTCCCCAAGGTCAACTTGACCCTGCTACTTGCACTAAACCCTCGAGAGGAGCATCCACTATCACACTATACTGCAAACACTGTGAAGTGCCCATCTATTCCCCCAATGTTCCCAGGCAGATACAGTCTTACAAACTTTCATATTTCTATAAGAGTATTAGACACTCAATAAATGCTTAATGAAGAGGAAGACAAAAAATGAATAAACAAGTATGCACACTTGGTTACATCTTTGTTACATCTGAAAGCTCTTGATCTTATTCCCACATTTCTCCTGATTTGAGGAGATGCTCTCTAAATTATTCCATAAATATTTAAAAATCCTGAGATAGCACTTAAAAGCTACTGCTGAAAACCTAAGTACAGGAAGTCATAATTAACTCATATTAATGGGCTCTGAAAGCCCCACCTGACTTTGTCAATAACTTGAATTCTTATAGAACTTGTCTCAATACATTGTATTATATACACACAGAGCTGCCCTGGCCCACACTGATAGTTTTACTTTACCTAGGAGAATAGTCCACATATAGCTTGGCAGAATAAACATGAAAAAAAAATCAAACTTTTATCAGTTGTTTGTAATTTACAAAGGAAAACATAAAAACTCAGTAAAAATGTAAAATAAAACTTTAGTACAGAAAGACTTCTACCCTAGTAAACCAGTAAAATAATTAGTAAGTATTAAAGTTGTGTAGACAAATTTCTAGACAGTCTTATTAAATAAGAAACACAGAGCCAAATACAGAGTTAAAAGTCCAAGAGATCAGAGCACTAGCGAAGAGCCAAGACTACCTTTAGCTTACCACTCGCCTCCCCTGAGAGGAGTGTCTGACTTGTCTTTTTATTTCCTTTCTGTTCTGCCTTCTCATTGGCTCTAAACCCAGCCACATGACTTCCTCATCACTGCCTGTCTATACAGACCTCCAGGTCTCTATGGTTGGTCCTGGGATTAAAGGTTTTGTGTCACCACACTTGGAAGTGTCCTTGACCACACAGAGACTCTGCCTGCCATGTGATCGGGATTAAGGGCGTGGGCCACCACCACCTGACTTCTGTTCCTGGCTCACTAATGACCTTTGATCTCCAGGCAAACTTTATTTATTAACATACAAATAAAATCACATTTCAGTACAATTAAAATATCACCACAAAGTTGATTTTAAAGTTAACAAAAGCTAGGCACGCATCTGAATAAGCTTAATCAAGTTTTTCTCCTTCATGCAAGTGACGTCTACTTCCACAGATATCTCACAAGACCTAGCAAATCTCACGCAGACCAAGCCCACACTATCAGACAGAAAATATCCAGAACTGTCTGGCCACAGTTCCTACACTGAATGACTTGAACGGTCCACAGAGACTGGTCAAGAGCAAGAGACCTGGAGAGATGAGCTTCTCAAAGAACTGGGAAGAACCCACCCCCAATCAAGCAAAATCTATGGTGGCTCCAAGACCCGGTTTCCATGGGAGCTTTAAAGGGAATCAGAACCTGGGAGCAAGCCATAGCTGTTGCTAGAAGTATCAAAAGACTTCCTTACTGAAGTTGTTTGTATATCTTAAAGCCAAAACAAACTGCCCATCCTTTGCCTGTTGGCATCTGTGGTAGTTTGAATGCAATTGGCCCCCATAATCTCATAGAGTGGTGTGACTTTGTTGGAGTCGGTGTGGCCCTGTTGGAGGATGTGTGTCACTGTGGGGGTGGGCTTTGAGGTTTCCTATGCACAGGATCCAGCTCAGTGTGTCAGCTGACTTCCTGTTGCCTGCTAGATGTAGGACTCTCAGCTATTTCTCCAGCACTACATCTGCCAGCATGCTGCCATGCTCCCCACCATGATGATAATGGACTCAACACAAACTGTAGCCACTCCAATCAAATGTTTTCCTTTATAAGAGTTGCTGTGGTCATGGTATCTCTTCACAGCAATAAAAACCTAAGACGGCACCTCTCAAATATGATTATCCCTTTGGAATACAGATTTTCAGTTTTCTCTGAAATGTTTGAAATAACTGGTTTCTCATCATAGCTTCTTAGATCTAGTAGGCCGTCACAACTATAAAAACTTTCTCCGGATTAAGGTTAATGGCTGTGATACAATTTTAGAACTGAAATGTCCCATACAGAGATGGCTTGAAAGACAAAATAATGAGATCTACTTCTGCGGTTCACACTTAGCACTCTCAGTCGGGGAAGGAAGGCTACTCCAGCAGCAGCATAATGTTCTTCAGGAACATGTTCCCTGGAGCAGGCCTGCCAGAATTTCCCTGGCTACCACTGTGATGTGAACAGGTAACTTCAATTCTCTTGCCTCCCTGCCCCATTGTTTAAAATGTTAATAATACTAAGACACTTAAGTGAAGATTAAATGCATTTACATAGCTAGTATTTGGGATGTGAAGTACAAGCTAATAATTATATAGTACTAAATGTATCTTTCAATCAGTAGCCATAATTCCCTAGTGATAAATTTTCTTTAGTTCTTTAAACTTTTATCTTAAATGTATTTGGGGCACAGGAAAGCAAGTCTGCCAAATCAGCAGGATGGGGACATGTATTCTACTGAAGAGCTCTCAGCCCCTAACAGAAGTTCACACCCAGTTACTATATTCCCTAAGTAATATTTCTATTCCTTGAAGAACCACATATTAGCTGAGGCTAAGTCAAAAAGAGAGGGGCGGGGTTTCTACCACAGAAGCCTTCTGAGATATGTTTAAAGGCTAAGGAAGGAGTCTCATCCTCAAAACAGCCATCTTGCAGGGCCCTCCCACCCTACCTCCAAGCCCTGGGGACTCTGCCAACTGTTTCTGTGGACCCAGCTTTCCTCTACCAGCACCCCGTCTGTGTCAACCACCTGTCCCCTGCAATACTCTCTACCTGGGAACCACATGGACTCCCTGGCTGGGAATCAGGGAAGTAATTTTCACTCTCCGTCCTACAATTGCTCCAGTCACACAGCAGACCACTTGCAGGGGCCTGTCCTCACAACCCATCCCCATTCCCTAGAGATGCCACAGAATCCACAACTTGAAAATGTGCAGAGAATCTGGAACACTCAGTCCTGAATGGGAATGTCTTCACCAAACCCCTGACCCTCTCAGGGCTCTGGGAATGCTACAGAAGAGGAGGCAGGAAGACTAAGAGCCAGTGAGGATGGAAGACAGCAAGCAAACAGCATCTTCAAGATACAACATGACATACATCGGAACTCACAGAGACTGTGGCAGCCGGTACAGCTCAAAGCCAGACGGAGTCCAAGCAAGCACCGAGAGGAGAAGTGGACGTGAGTTCTCGTTTCTAACCCTGAAGCTATCTCTAATGGCAACCGCTCAGAAAGAAAAACCCAGTTCTCTCCGATGGAGTCTCAGTGCATATACAAACCACACGTAAGGACAGGCCCCATGCCCAGCAGTAGATGGCCAACACAATGGCATTTATGGAGACATTTTGTCACATAATGCTTTGGTTTTGCTTATCTATTATGGTTTCTGGTTTGTCTTTTCATGGGTGTGTATGTGGATGTATTAAATGTGATTTTTCGTTGTTTTGTTTTTTTCCTGTTTGCTTTGCTTCATTCTGGTTTGCTTTTTTATTGACCCATTTGTTTTCTAAAGAGAAAGAGGAAGAAGGTGTGGAGTTGGATGGGAGAGACGGTGAGGAAGATCTGGGAATGGGAAGCAGCGATCAGAATATACTATCTGAAAAAAAATATTTTCAATTAAAAAATGCTAGGGAACAATCTATAGATAACAGCCCCAAAGAAGAAATCTCAAATGGAGTATAATATTATCGGCAACTCAATACAAATAGATAACTCTGGTTGCTGTGCAAGACCATAGCTTCTTGGGGACAAAGAGGACACAGTTAAAGAATCCAAACAAATAAAAATGAGGACACTGGCAGAAGGGATCTAAAGAGTCAAGAAATAATCAAAAAGAAACACCGGAAAGGTAAAGCTACCTTCTAAGAGAATGTGAGAATAAAAACAAATGTCGGATGTAAGTGAAGGGTTTAGCGGAGGGCATTAGTTCCTAGAGTAAATGGGACACACACATGAAGGTATCTAGTAGGCCAATGCATTAATATGTCTCAACTGGAGGAAAGGTCAGAGGTATCAATGGTAGTTGGAATCTTCAGAGGTGATCATCCAAGTAAGGCACCACATAGAGAGAAGAACAGGGTCTGCAGGAGAGAAACTGGAGAAATAATAGTTGAAGACAGGAAGACAAAACACACACACACAATAGAAATAAAAAAGGAAAGGTCAGAGGAGTATGAAACTGAGAAATCTGGTCTCACGGAGGACAAGAAATCTCTGTTCTTCAAAAAGGAAAGTAACAATTACATCAAGTAAGGTTGATAAACCCAGTAAATTTGCAAGGAATAAAAATAAATGACTAATACTAGGAATTTTAAAAGGTCATTTCATAATGCTTACCAAATCACAATTATGGTAATATTGCATGGTCAGCCCTCTACAGTCAAATAGCTGTGGATTAAAACTTGGATAAAACTACAAGTTTCGTTTCTGTAAAATTGTTTCAGGCCAGCAAGATGGTTCAGCAGGTAAAGGCATATCCCATCAAGTTGACAACTTGAGTTCAACCCCTGGAGCCTACATGGAGGAGGAGGGGATCAACCTCCACAAGTTATCCTGTGATCTCTAGATCCCTGCCATGGTACACATGTACACATGTGCTTACTCAAACACATCGACGAGAAAGAGAAGGAAAGAAGTGTCTCTGTATGGAATATTACAGATGTCCGCATCTTGTCCTCTAGACAGCAGTACAATAGCTACTTGCAAGGAATTTACACTGGGAAGAGCTGGGGCCACAGCCAGGAGGGAAGACCCAGTGCTCAGGCTTCTCACTGAGCTTGGCCTTTGAACTTGGAAATTCTAAAAGGGAAAATGATATCCTTGTTTCTACCTGAGTTGTGTTTGCAGAGATGTCTGTACCCTGTGGACATGAAGGGAGGCCACATACCTGCCTCCTAGATCCTACGGACAGGTTACCCACCATACCCTTCACATCCCTCCCTCCCAGGTCCTTGGGCTCAGCTCTGACCAGAAAAGTGGGGAGGCCATGAAGGAGGAAGACCATGGTTTTCATTTTCTCCTGATGTCCTTATTGCTAAAGTATATAGGTAGATGTGCATAGGCTCTACACAAATAACTGAACCAGTGTAGACGTGGGGATCTATGTGGTCTTGGAAGCAATCCCCATGCATATGAAGGGACAACAACATGCTCTTACCTGCAAAGCTCGAAAACACATGAAGTAAAATGACAGAAATGAAAAAAAGGAATAAATAAAACCCAAGACTGCTAGAAAAAGGTGGCAGAAAAACCAAGGATGAAGAACACATGAACAACATCAACTCTCAGGAAGTATTTACTGTCTAGACTCTGAAGTAGAGACAAAATTACACACAGACTATTCACCAAGACAGTGCAAAATGTGAGGCATAAAGCAAAACCTACTGAGGGTGGAAACCACCCACTCCATAGCTTGTCCAAGAAAGTTACAAACTGGATGAAGATGTTAGGAAAATTCCAAACATTTGAGATGTAAACAATACGTAACTACAAATACACCCACAGTTCAAAGAAAACATCAATTGGGAATTTAAAATATTTCCAACTAAATGTTCTAGTTAGCTTTTCTGCTGCTGTGACAAAACCAACCCAAAGACACTTAAGGAAGAGAACGGTTTACCTGGCCAAACAGTAACAGTCCACCATAGAGGGAAGTCAAGGCAGGACTCTGGAGGCAGGAACAGAAGCACAGGCCATGGAGGAGTGCCGCTTACTGGCTTGCTCACCTTGCTTTCTTATACAACTCAGGACCATCTGCCCAGGAGTAACAACACTCACATGGGCTGGGCCTCCCCATATCAGTCATTAATCAACAAAAATGCCCCACAGACTGCCCACAGGACAATCCGATGGAGGCAACTGCTCAAATGTAGGTCCTTCTTTCCAGGTGTCTAGTATGTGTCACCCATTGAAAACTAACCAGTCAGTTAGAGACACTAACACATTCCTCAGATAGAAGCTTAAAGCACAATGTTCCTAGGTGAGCAACTAGTATCTTAAGCTTCTTCCTTAAGAAACAAGACAATAGATAAAACGAAAGGCAGAAAAAAAACTAATATATGAATACAAGTAAACGATAAATATAGTCACTGGGAAGAAACACTGGTTCTTTCAATAATCAGTAACATTGACGCACTTCAACAAAACAAGGAAAAAAAGCAGAGGACACAAATCACTATCATCTTTGGGCAAGGCATCAATACAGCCCACATTGAAAGGATAAGAAAATACCATAAGCAATGTTAACTCCGTAAATTCAACAACATAAATGAAGTTTTAAGAAACTTGAAAGATAAACTACCAAGACTCACTTGAGTAGATTACTTGACTAGTTCGTCATTCAGTAATAGATATTGCAAACAACAATGAGGTATAAGCACACACACAGACAGTCACCATCATCAGTAATCAAGGAAAACTGTGTCAATTTGTTTTAAGGTTAAGCATAAAATTAGAACATGAGAGCCCCACCCAAAAAATAAAAATGTGTAAGTGTATGTCCATACAAGCAAATGCTCAATGTGACTTATTTACAAAAGAACCCCAAACTTGGAAGAACTAAATATGCTTTAGCATCAACAAAATAATAAGCTAGACCCCGTCTGACATACTGTGAGACGATTATATTAATTCTCAACCTGAACTGTAGTTCGGAGCCCTGAAAAGTGTTTGTCAAAGCCTGTGATAGGAGGAAGAACCCTGACCACAAATGAGCACAGAGGGCATCATGTGGGTACAAAAATGTTTCATATTATGACTGTACTATACACATAATTATAAATACTTTCAAATTTCAGGCTTTAACCTTACAACTAGAATAACTTACTATGTATATGTCATGCATCAAGCTGGAGCACGCAAGTTCCTCATCTTTTATAATTGCATGGCTTGCCAACCACCTTTACTTCATTGTCCCTTGAAAAATATCTGTAAAGAATGACATCAAATCTTAAAAGCTAATTGCTTACACAAACAGGCACCACTAACTGGTGACAGAGCTGTTGTTCTAACCTAGCTCTCCTCATGAAACTCCAGGCAACAAAGAACAGACACTAATGCAAAGGCCCCATGACTTCCTCTAGCGTCTCTGCATGCCAGTGTTTGTTTTGTAGCTCGAGCTGTTATTTGTGGGTCATCAAATCCAATTAGTGGATTAGATCACCATTCTATTTCTTAAGTAATGGAGAAGAGTGAAGAAAAGTGGAAAGAAATGGAGAGGAAAAGATCAGAGTTCATTATGCTTAGAAACATCACATACTGGTTATAAAAACTGTGGTTTCAATTGAGAATCAGCTTGCAGGTTTATGTGTACTGAGACACAAAAGCAAATGTTACATCTTACCATGGGTCCTAGTCAAATAAAATGTTTGAAAACCATTGCTATAGTCAAAAATGGGTAACGGGAAAAAACGGTTAAATGCCTTTCTTTATGCAGTGACATAAAAGAAATAAGGAATTCAGTAGAAATCCTGAAAATGGTTGTGAGACACCAGGCAAAAGCTATCCCTAAACTCCAAAAGTACTCAGTGGAAAGGACATTTGGGGTGATAATTCAGCATGAAGCATATGTCCATTCTCCCTACTTGCCCTAACATACCCATCACCTCCTCTCCTTGTCTCCTCCCTCTTCCTTCTTACTTCTGAGGAAAACTTAACAGACCCAGGTCTACACAAGGAAACAGTGACGCACCTTTTCATTACTTCAGCACCCTGATCTGCTCTCTGAAGTGTGGCAAATGTTCAGATCTGTTTTAAAAGGGCACTGCTCAAAGTCTACGGAAGGGGAAACCAATGCTTTAAGAATGCTTTGTTCCTGTAACAACACTACTTCCTGCCAAATTCAGTTCTGATAACTCACAAAATTGCCCTGAAATGAGAAGCATCCTTGCCAGCCTTTAACAGAGCAACCTAAAGGGATGAGTTTCTTTATTTTCTTCGTGTGTAGGAGAGGGGTGTGGCACATGCATTTATGCAGGTACACTCACCCATGCAAAGGCATGTGGAGGCCAGCAATTGAGGTGAGGTGTTTTCCTCTATTTCTCCACCTTATTAAAAAAAAAGGGATTTACCTGTTTCCACCCACTTACCCTACTTCTGCATCCCGAGCACAAACGTTACACAGACTTGCACTACCTCACTCAGCTTTTAGGGTGCTGGAGATCTAAAGTGGGATCCTCTTGCTTGCACAGCACGCTCTTTATCCCCTGAGCCATCTCCCCAGCCAAAGGGATGGGTTTCTAACATAAATGCTGCTCCAGTGTCAATGTTTCTAAGATACTGTTGCTTAAATGTATGACCACAGAAAAATGCTCTTCCTCTGACCTTTCTCATGTTCTGCCCCAAAACAGCTATCTATTCACATTAAGAAATTCTCCATTAAAGCACACATGGAGCATACATGCTTTGGAGAAGTCAAAGTGTGATACAAATATCCTGCCAACATTGTATCAAAGCATCAGCAGCAATGCTTCCCTGAGCTCTAACACACCAGGCTCCCTCCCTTTAAAGAGGCCTCAAAATATCCAGGCACCCATTCCCTCATCACAGCTCAACCATCATGTGATGCACATCCCCTGTACAGCCCAGCAGCAAATGTGGCACACTGCACACCAGGAGACAATTATAAAAGAGACAAAAAGGGACCAAAAGGACAGAGCTGAGAGTAGCACTTCAATGTGCTTCAGACTACATGGAGCCCACCAGAACCCTCAGAGAAAGGAGAGAAGATATAACAAGCCCCGATTTAGAAATAAGCGATAAAGCAAATGCTTGGCTTATCAGTGCCACAGAGCGATGCAGGAGGGAAAGTCTCAGGACGCCAAGTGCTGCTCTTTCCCTGGACCCATCACCAATGCAGAAGAATCTAGTCTCCTGTTCCAGACAGTCATGCTCACTCTCCACCTCGAAGACAATGAATGGAGCTAGCTGCCCAATCAGTCCACCAGGTGATCCTTCTCAGGACTGACATCCTGGCCTGCCCAGGAGACAAGACACAAATCAGAAAAGGAGAGTGCCAAGGAGAATCTGCGGCCAGGATGCCAGGTGAAGAGATCAGCTAGACAGCCAGGAGACAGCCATGTGCACAGCCAAGACGAAAGTAGGATCGAGGCAATGGTGACCAGCCAGGCCAATGGTCAGAACAACCAAGGCGGTCCTCAACATCAGATTTTTTTAAGGTTTTTTTAATTTTATAATTAATTTAATTTTACATATCAGCCACGGATTCCCTTGTCCTCCCTCCTCTCTTCCCCCCCTCCACTCTCCCCCCAATCCACCCCCCATTCCCATCTCCTCCAGGGCAAGGACTCCCCAGGGATTCAGCTTAGCCTGGTAGATTCAGTTGAGGCAGGTCCAGTCCCCTCCTCCCTGCACCAAGGCTGCGCAAAGTGTCTCAGCATAGGCACTAGGTTCCAAACAGCCGGCTCATGCACTAAGGACTAGTCCTGGTCCTACTGCCTGGGGGCCTCCCAAACAGTTCAAGCTAATTGACTGTCTCACTTATCCAGAGAAGGAATCGCCCAACGACAGAGAAATGGATGAGATCTACATGAGCAAACTGGATGTGAGGGAGGGTAATGAAGGGCAAGGGTCAGGGGAAAGAGAGTTTAGGGGAGTGGGAGATCCCACCCGGATCAAGAACAGAGAGGGAGAATGAGGAAAGAGACAACATCAGATTTTAACACTTGCTACAGAGTTAGGCCATGGTAGCTTATGTCTGTAATATTATCAACGCTCAGGAGGCTAAGGCAGGTAGATTGCTATGAGTTTAGGATCAGTGACTTCTAGGCCAGCCTAAGCTACCAAGTGAGACTCTGTCAAAAAGAACACACAATTATTCTGTAAAAGAAAACATATCAGGTGTTACAAAATGTACGACACACATATTTGTCTCACTGTCGCTATCTTCCAAAGGTTTAAACTGGTGAGAACAGGAAATAATATAGTGGTAAAGATAAGCTTAGCTACCAAATATTTTGATTTTGCCAAACCAGGCATAAGGACAGAAGTAGAAGCAAGGAATGGGAGCAGGAAGGAGAAAACTAGGATTTTCACTGGGGAGAAATCCACCCATTTACACAGCAGACACCAAGGATGTTTTCTAGAATGCCTATTAAAGTCACTCCATGACTGTTCTAATCTGAAGTAAAAGCTGTGGCATTTGAGTGTGCAAGGATGGCCATATAATGAAAGGACAGCATCAGAAAGAAAAATACACTGTGTATAAAGTATTAATAAATCTAAAAAATAGAGAACATATGATTTAAAATGAAAGGAAGGATGTGTCATGTCTAACACCTACACTTGGCCACATCTAAAGACAGTATAAATGCAGTCCAACACAAAATCATAAACTTCCTTAAAACATCAGGGTGTGTGTGTGTGTGTGTGTGTGTGTGTGTGTGTGTGTGTGTGTGTCTGTGTCTGTGTCTTTGTCTTTGTGTCTTTGTCTGTGTCTGTGTGTGTGTCTGTGTCCGTGTGTATGTGTGTGTGATATACTTATTCCTGTGAGGGCTGTGCTTATTATGTGTGTCTGTGCAAGAATACATGCACATTTGTGTGTGTGTGTGTGTGTGTGTGTGTGTGTGCGCGCGCGCGCGCGCGCGCATGCGCGCATGTGCACGCCCAGGTAAAGGCCAGAGATGAACTTCAGGTGTCTGCCTCTACACTCTCCACTTTATATTTTGAGACACAGTTTATCAGCAAGCCTGGAGCTCACCACTTCGGCAAGGCTGACTGGCCAATGACTTTTAAGAATATCTGCTTTTCTCTGCTGAGGCACCACTCAAAGCTTTTTACATAGGTGCTGGGATCCAACTCGACCATGCTCACATAGCAGGCAATTTACAACTGAGCCATCTCTTTAACCCATGCTATAAAATTTTTATTCTAATATGTTTTGTAACTAAACATAAAACATTATGAATGAACCTTGAAAATATTACCCTAAATAATGAAAGTCATTTGTTTTTAGCTAAAAATTACAAAAGACTCTTCCAATTATTCAAAATATCAAAAATAGATAAATCATAAAGTAGACTGGTGGTTTCCCAGAGCTGGGTGAGCTGAAGGGAAATAGGCAGTATTAACAGGCACAAAGCTTTCTTTTGAAGATCCTGGAAATATACTAAAATAGACTATAGTGGTGAGCAATTTTTGTGAATATGCTAGAAACCACTTAATTATAAACTTTTAGTGAGTGAAATGAATGTTATGTAAATTGTATCTCAATAAAGCTATTACAGCACAGTACATTCTCATAAAATCAAAATATAAAACAGAAAGATTACAGTTGGTTTTACCTCTGACTTTAAGAAGCCATTCATTTCTGGAGACTGAGTAGGCACCTTAGTGGTCAGCATGCTTATCTAGTAAGCATTAGATCCTGGGTTCAGTTCTCACAAAAAACAAAAGAGGGGTGTGGGGAGAGGAAGAAGACAGACATGCAAGAACCAAAGGACATTTACAGTTTAGCAGGCCTCTTTGGATAAACTGTTAAACCTATCTCTGCCTCAATGTCCTCAACTGTAAAATAAAAACAACATCTACATGGCAGGGAGAGAAGAAACTGTATAACCTACGTCAGTGCTCCGTGTAAATGTCGTTTTCTAAACACTAGGCTAGCCACGCTCCATCTGATGGTACAGTCAATGATGGAATGCGTACAGAATGGCATACTGCACAGCCCAGATGACGTTTATCTAGGCTTATTCTTTGATATTTACAAGAAGATGAAATAATCTAACTCTGTGTCTATGTGCATGTGCATGGGTGCACACGTTGTGGAGGTCAAAGGTCAACTTCAGGTGTCTTCTTCTATTCCTCCCCATGTTACTTCAGGTAGGAACTGAACTGGAAGTCCACAGTTAGACCAGGCTAGCCTGTGTTTCAGGGATATCTGCTTGGTGTTAGATGACACCTGACTATGCACAATGTTACTGAAAAAAATTCACATAAATACTTTTCTTTTTAATAAAAAATGCTTTTCTTAGATACTACTCAGGAAACTATATCAACATCAGTGGTGGCCTGCTGTGGGATGTTCTGTATGTCAAATATGTTGCTCTAATTGGTTAATAAATAAAACACTGATTGGCCAGTAGCCAGGCAGGAAGTATAGGTGGGGCTAACAGAGAGGAGAATTGAGAGAACAGGAAGGCAGAAGAGAGACACTGCCAGTCGCCGCCATGACAAGGAAGATGTAAGGTACTGGTAAGCCACGAGCCACGTGGCAAAGTATAGATTAATAGAAATGGGTTAATTTAAGATAGAAGAACTAGATAACAAGAAGCCTGAGCCATTAGGCCAAACAGTTTAAATAATATAAGCATCTAAGTGATTATTTTATAAGTGGTCTGTCGGACTGCTGGGCTTGGCGGGACCTGGAGAGAAAACTCAAGCTACAGTGGCCCACACAGGCTTCCTAGTAAGACCTTACTCAAGGTCAGAGAATCTAATTTTGCTTTAACAAGCAGGGCTGCATAATAGGATGATTTGGCCAGGGACATGTTTACCAGGTGTTTGGAAGTGTCTACACTTGGCTGTAGAATGTACTTTGATCTTGCAAGGGGGAGGTCTTTTGCCTCTCCCCTTGGCATATTATAAAAAGCCCTTTTAAATAAGGCTCTGGGCAGCTGGGTAGTGACCCAGGGCCCTCCCAAAGCTATCCTGTGTCTCTGTCTTTCTTATCGTCTCCATCTTTCTACCTAATATTTCCTCATTCCTCTCTCCTCCACCCAAGAACCCATCGAAAGGTGATAACAGGTTGGAGCTGGACTCCAGCAGACTCCCACAAACATCCTACTTCAGTTTTTTAAAATCATTTATGTCAATATCTATGTCTCTTTCATTTTTACACATCTACCTTATTATCCAGGTGCCAAAGTAAGCACTCTGGATCCTTAAGGTGGTGAATATCTTGACTGCTTACTACGCCTAAGCACTCTGCTTTTTTGTGTTTGGTATCCGAGCTGTTGAATACCAAAACTGGCCAGTGAGGTACTGAGCTTTGTCCTCACAGGTGTGCTCTGGTTTGTTTGTTTGTTTTTTCTTTTGTTTTGTTTTTTGTTGTTGTTGTTGGTTTTTGCTGGTACTGATGTTATTCCTTGATCATTAATCATGAGATAACTAGTGTATATGTGTATCAAAAGTGTATTTCTCAAGGATTATTTGACTACACAACCAAGGTATTAATTACTTAGAAGGAGCCCTACTACATGAATGTAAAGTATGCCTGGTTCTCATTTTTAAACAGAATATCTAAAATACATGCATGGCATTTCAATCTCGCTTACTTTAATTAGCAGCTACATTTTCCTGACAAGCCTCCTTGTCTTTAGCTGCTTTTCCTACCTCTTTCTGAAGTATGCAATCCACCCTCAAAGAATGAGAGCTGATTTGAATGATTCAAAGTTGACTAACAATTTGTAATTAAACAAAATTTTTATATTAACATATTGACTATTCCTTTTCACAGCCTACAAGCAACAATTTAATGTATTTTACCAGTTCTAGCCCTTGTTTTAGCACTATAAACACATTTCTAGCACTTGCTGGTTTTAGCATTTTCAAAGAAGTTAGCATAGCATGTCAAGGACAGTACATGGTTAGTTAAAATGCATAACAAAGGAAAAGTTGAGGATAGCCTTACCATATCATCTGTCAGTGTCCTAATATTTAAATGCTGCAAATGTGAGGAAAAAAATCAGTTAGTAATTTATATAGCTCTTTTTTTATTTTAGTTAATGAGTACATTCTACAATGCTAACTTGAAGGTAATTAAATTCCTGACAGTACAATAAAAGTGTATTATATATTGTCTCAATCTATTTCTTTAGAAGATAGACAAAAGTTATCCTGTATGCAATATTTTTAAATATTTACTAAAATTCCTTCGTTTTATGAGCCTAACAAACCCAGAAACCTAACTGGGGTACAATAAATATATTCACCCAATAAATTATTATCATTCAATATCCAGACATACAGCATAATGATGCAAAGATTTAAATATAACTTTCGGAAAAATTTTGTATTATAAAACACTGAAACTTTAAATTCACCATTAGTATGCAGCATAATAGATAATGAAGTACTTTGCTCGCTTAATGAACTTAAATAATTCTAGTAACGATGAAGAATGTACTGGAATGATTATCTGCATCTTTAACATCACTTTGATTTATCACCAGTGGTGATGGCAGACACTTTTCAATTTCATTCCTAGCTTATTCGAGACCTCTTTTGCTGATTTCCTTACTAGACAAACAAGACCACTTTAGAAAATGAATGAATTAGTTTCCCACAAAGCATAGTTCAAAAGAAACAAGTATTTAGAAAGAAAATTATCTGTTTTAGGAATCAAGGGCAGGGCAGCAATTTGTATTCAGGTAGTTGTATTCAATTTCCACTTCTCCTTCCTTATTCATTGGAGCATTAGAGCTTTCAAAGACAGAAAGGGTCAAACATTTCTAAACAAGAAACTAGATCTATTCATTTACGCTCAAAAAAGAACATGTGCTAACAACTGTCATACAACACATACGTGGTATATAGTTAAATTCAACATTAAGTGAACAGAATAAAATTGTACTCATTTTTATGTACTAAAACAGCTTCATGATCCTTGCTTTACCATAATGATGATCTCAACTAAAAATCTGTCAGTGTAAATAGTTCTCCATAGTCTCTGCCTTCACCAACATGTCCCTTCCTAATGAAAAGAAAAACATAACTGAAAGAATCAGAAGTAAACTGTGTATACCAAGAGAAGGTGGTCATGTTAATGACCATGCCTGACCACTCCACTAAGTTCCAGACTCAACTGTCTGCTGAATTAAAACAGCTAACTTGGACCTAAGAATAAGAAGTAATAATGCTGAACTGTATACTACTGTTTAAAATCTTGGGATATAAAACATGATTTAAGCCTGGAAAATTTACAATGAGTGTCATTCAAGAGATGGATACTACAATTTAATACCAAAGCTACACAGTTCTCAAAGAAGGTGCAAAACCTACCTGCCATATGTGTACCTTCCAAAAGAACAGGTTTATGCACATAGACTTTGGTCAAACATCTATTTGCTATTCTACAATGGGAGGTATTGAGAGGACCGGCCAACCGAGCAGATGCCATAACAGGCTGCTCAGTCTTCTGTCAGAGATCAGGCCTCAATTTCAGTTTCCTGAGACTGAGCAGGCAGGTTCTGAGGAAGGGCCACGAACAAAGGACAATCAATTTCCAACACCCCTGACAGCGAGGACAAGGATATCTGGTACATGCAGTACCAGCCCAGGCCAGAGCCACAATTAGCAAGTCAAGGTGATAACCAAATAAGAACAAAACCTGGGATCTGTCCAGGCCTGCTGAAAAATGGAAAAGCTATAGCCTAAACCAGCCCATGACTAGCCCTAGCCAATTAGAATGCATTAATATGATTGCCACTTGCTTAAGCCAATCATATCTGAAAAGACCTAGATGCCCTAGGAACTCCCCTTAGCTGTGCTTAAAAGGAGTCCAAACATCCCTCTCAGTGTCTTCACCATTTTGCCTTTGTGTAGAATGGTCGGCCCCATCATGTTGGAATCTTTCTCAAGATAATAAACACTCTTGCTGATTGCATATGTGGATGGTGGTCTTTTGTGGGACTTCTCCAGGACCCCAACAGTATCATCCCAATTACAACTCAGCTGGCTCCTGAAAGGGGTCATTTCAAGACCCTGTGCCACAAGAGGGATGGATCAAGTTCTGAGAGTAACATGCCATGTGCTCTAATTCTTAAAAAGCAAAGTCATGGAAATCAAGTATAAAGCTGAAATCCTATTTAGAATAATATGCCGCCTACTTACTCAATAGAAAGATTACCAAAGAACAACAGGAGTTGTTTCAGGAAAACACCATAAAAGTGATAGATTTTTTTTTTAAAGCAAACAATGAAAAGAGACAATTTTAAGTGAAATATAAAGCTATGACCTAAAATCTGTAGAAGGTCAATTGTAACAAGCTTTCTTGATAGACTATCATTGGACCACTAGCCTACAAATAATACCTGGAGACTTATTATTAATTACAAAAACTTGGCCTTAGCTTAGGCTTTTTTTTGTAACTTAATTAACTTAATTAACCCAAATTTGGTTTTTAGTCTATATTCTGCCACGTGGCTCAGTTACCTCTTCTTAGTACAGCACATATGACTTGCTCCAAGTCTGCTGGTGAAATCCCCCAGCTTAGATTCCTCTTCCCAGTTTCTCTCTCTCTGACCAGAAGTCCTACCTATTCTCTCCTGCCTAGCTATTGGCCATGTAGCTCTTTATTAAACCAATCAGAAGTCACCTTAGGCAGAGACAGACACCTTTACAGTGTAAACAAACATTCCTCAACAGTCAATATGTTGGTGCCAACTGTAATCCAAACACTTGGGAGATGGAGGCTAAAGTCAGCCTAGGGTACATAACAAATCTGAGGGCATCCTGGTCTACAGGAGACTACAGGTGTTTTGGGTTTTATTTTTTTTTAAAAAATCAAAGTAGAAGACATAAAATAACTGAAAGTTGCATGGCAAAAAAAAATCAAGAAGATGCAAACATCCAAGAAAAATACATATATATGTCTTTAAAGACAAAGAACTGGACAGCCTTTTAAATTAAAATTATGCCGGGCGGTGGTGGCGCACACCTTTAATCCCAGCACTTGGGAGGCAGAGGCAGGCGGATCTCTGTGAGTTCGAGGCCAGCCTGGTCTACAGAGTGAGATCCAGGAAAGGTGCAAAGCTACACAGAGAAACCCTGTCTCGAAAAACAAAAAAATTAATTAATTAATTAATTAATTAATTAATTAATTAATTAATTAAAATTATATGTTGAATGTGTTAGCACACAACCGTAAGTCCAACACTTGGAAAACAGGGGAAAGAGGACCATAAGATCAAGGCCAGCATGGGCTACATTGCCAAAAGAAGCCTAAAGAAATAAATAAATGCACTGTACTCACAACTTTCATTTAAAGGGGCAGTCACTCATGTAAAAAGTAGGTATCTTTTTCCATCTTTTTCATAGTTCTGGGTTTGTTTTGTTTTCTTAAGCTACCTCACTATATTGGCTTCCAATGTGATTTAAATATTTGTTCAAAGTTTGACCTTCTTCCTAGATGACATAAGTATGTATAAACCCAGATACAGCATACTATTATATATACTATTTTATACACAGAAAAATGTGATGGATCAAAACAGAATCATAAAACAGGGGTAGGAAACACAGCAAAAGAAACCTCAAGAGACATAAGTATAAGAAGAGAACAGAACCTGAGGAAAGAAAGCAAGCAGCTAAGGTCAGGTTTATTATTCCTACTCTCCAGAAAACTTCCCCGTCCATTCTCACTGCCAGGAGGACAAGCCAGGAGGGTTCCGAATTATGGCAAAGGCAAGGATCAGTGACAAGCCTGGAGATAATGACTGACCAGGGACAGCTAGAAAACTGACCTTAGAAATTTGTATCAAAACAAAAAAGTCAGTCAGGTGGTGGTGGTGGTGGCGGCGGCGGCGGCGGCGGCGACGGCGGCGACGGCACACACCTTTAATCCTAGCATTCAGGAGGTAGAGGCAGGTGGATCTCTGGGTTCGAGGCCAGCCTGGTCTATAGAGTGAGTTCCAGGACAGCCAGGGCTACACACAGTGAAACCTTGTCTGGGGTGGGGGATGGGGCAATAAAGTAAAAAAAAATGGCTTCATTTCGAAATGTGGCTTTCTCAAACATAATTATTTGCATCCACACTTGTTAGCATTGAATGCTGAGTAGATAGACCTAAACACTGGTAATTTCCCCTAAAACCTGTAGTGTCCAAAAACAGTATACTCAAAACCTAAAGGAAAAACACAAAAGCACCACTTAGCAAGTACAAAAGCTGTAACATGTGACAACTCTAGGAGATGCTTCACTGTCGTGTGTGTGTGTGTGTGTGTGTGTGTGTGTGTGTGTGTGTGTGTGTGTGTGTGGTATGTTTATACACAGGACATCGTATGTGGACACATGTGTACCACAACAGGGATCTGGTGGTCACAGGAGAGCCTCCACCTTATTTGAAGCAGGGTCTCTTTTTCACCACCTACTAGCCTACCCATGAGCTTCAGGAGATTCTCCTGTCTCTACCCCACGCCCTGTGCCACACATCAAGATAAAAACACAAGGATGGCTTACAGTCTTCTCTGGATCCAAAGTCCTGTTCTCAAACTTGGACCAGCAGCATTTTAACCACTGAAACATCTCTCCAGACCTCAATTTAATATTCAATTCAAGCTTTATCATTATGAAGCTTACACTGCCTAGAGGCCTGTGGAACTGACATATACACTTATAAAATGAAGACTATCTGCTGACTTGAAATTGCTGAGAGCGAAAAGAAGGACTAGCACAAAATCCTCAGAGACCTCTGTGGGGTTCGAGCCTTACTTCTGTATACACGAAATGAAAGGGGAGTGTCCTTAACTGTTAAGTGGGGAGCGGGGAGGAATGTATAACAAAGATAGTTTCCTTATACTGATACCGGAGGTGCTGGCAAACCAAGCCACCTTTAAATGAAGCACTTACACTTCCTGGCCACCAGCAGTAGCCTTTAACATCTTCCAGGGGAACTGCATGCATCAATCAGTTCATGAGCAGCATTGGCTACATACACTCCATGAAGGAAAAGTTTAAGGATTATTAAATGGAAACAACTAGGAATACTGTTAAAAAGAACTAATAACCCAATAGTAATTATTAGAGTTATATTTACACACCAAAAAAAGTAAACAAAAAGTTAAGAGCATACTGTTTTAGACATTTATGTGACTTCGGGGGCTTCAGATGTATGCCTTGATGTGTTCTTAATGCTTTATGGCAGTGGACCAGAATAGCACTATTGATACAAAAATACACATAGCTCTGTACACAGGATCACTGGTAATTGGCTAGTGGTAACTGCAGGCCATTAAGACTCTTTTCCTAAGCCAAAATCTCACCCTTTTTGCTGTGGTCTGATGTTCAACTTGCTAAAAAGTAAGAGGCATGACTTACAGATAGGTAACAATGCTTTCTACTAATGACCGTTCCTAGGACAAAGGGTCAAGGGGGTCACTGTGGAATTAAAAGAGAAAAAGGGGGGTTTATAGGAGTTTCTTTAAAAGAACATAGGATCCGAGAGAGTTGAAAAAAGTAGAAACACAGAACATGGGTCTCTATACTCCCATTTAAGCAATGCATCAAAACTTTTATTGAAGACCGTGCATGCTGTCAAAAGATAGATTTAGAACTTTCAGAGCATTCCACTAAACACTGTGAATATCAAGAGGAACGAAGACACAGTTCCCCCCTATCATCACTTACAAGAAAAATGACAAAAAGAGATGTTATACAGGGCACCACTATGCATACCTCAGAGGCAAGTGCAAAGAAAAAAGATTCTAAGCTGTAGTCCCAACTTTAGTGTTGAAGCCACCAGGTTTCCTAGTGGATGTACCCAGCAGGACTACATAAGAGGTTGATTGGACCATGGGCCTGGGTACCAGGTGACTGTAACTAGCAAGGGGTGGGGGTGTTTTTTGCTCCACCCCTTGGCATTGTTCTATACAGATCTTTGGAATCAAGTTCTGGGCCAGTAGATAAGGATCCAGGCCCACCCAAGTCTATCCTTTGTTTTCTCTCTGTTTCTTTCTCCCTATTTCTAACTAAGTTATCCCTTATCCCTCATTCCTCAAGAGTTCCTGGGGTAAATAAGTGTGGGGGCTGGTCTCCCACACTTTAGCAGTCTTTACTGTTAGGACATGCAGCCACTAGAGCAAATAATCTGCCCCTTGCTGTCATTAAGAACATGACAGCCACCAAGTATCAAACTAGCAGGACTAGATCAATTTACTGTTTTCATATAACATATGATAATATTTACATTTGTACATTACAGGACACAGCTGTAAGAATGCCTCCAAAGAAGCTGGACTCAGGTACACTTTTCGTAAACTAGACTTTCAGATCAGTTGGTTTTCAGCTTGTCTGTGTGCACAGGAATCACACTGTGCCTTTGAGAAAATAGATTATGAAGCCCCACTCTCCCAAGGTCCTATGTCAGAAGATCTAAGGTGACACTTAGGAACTCATGTGTCCAGTGTGTACTCAGGTAATGGGGAAGCTCACTCAGACCCACATGAGACATTCTGTTCCAGCACTGATCATCCAACATTGCCTGAACCTGCCTCTTTGAACTTTTCATAAGATTTGCTTTTAAAGACTTGTTGTAACCTAGTCACATGAAGGATATGGAAAGAAATAACAAAAGACGTTCGAAGAAGTGAGAAACAAGGACTAGAATAGTCAGGATAGGCTCTGACATCAATACGGGTCAAGTAGCAGTCAGTCTCCAAGAGAATTAAACACATCTGCCATGTCAGATGAACTACCAACTCTCACTCTTTCAAGTGTTTATCCAATGCTAAGGTACATTTAATCTCATAAGAATACATTTACTAAGAGTTGGAAAGATGACTCAACAGTTAAGCATGCGTAATGCTCTCCCAGCATCCAATCAGGTTGCTCACAACCACCTCTAAACTCCAGTTCCAGAGAATATGACATCCTCTTTTGGACTCTGTGGGCATCTGCACTCACACGTTGCACAGATACACACACACACATACACACATAATTTAAAAGGGGAAGTAAATCTTAAAAATAAGAGTCTATTTAATACCCAAATATTGAAGATTACACCAAATCATGCCATGACATGGGCATGGAGACAGGTGCCTGAAATCCTAGCATTCCAGAGACAGCTTAGGCAAAAATAAAACAGACATAACACTATTTGGCTCACAAAACACGAAACGGCAGCCCATTGACCCAGCAAAGTAATTCCTGGAGAGGGAACCCCAAGGATCAGTCTTCTAATCATAATCTGTGGTTGGAGAGGACATGTTAGTGTTGTTCACATTTGTTTTGAAGTCCAGACTAATCCTTCACACCAGAAACAGGAATGTGGACTTTACCCTAATAACATTTCTAATCCACATGTCTGTGTGTTTATCTTAATGTTAACACCAATTATAAAGAGTATGAAAATAAAATATTACTTCTAACCATGTCACTAAACATACCTACAGGGTCATCTCCCAGGCAATCACAGAACTACAAAATAGATGTGAAAATATCATTCTGCAAGGTCTCTGGATTTAACATCTCAAAAGGCCCAAAAATAACACTGACGCTTCCCTAGCCCTTAGGACAAGAGTCAGGCTGGCGCTTTGAGAACATGAAGAAAAACTTTTAAGTTGACTAGCCCTTTGTGTGGCTGCGGAACATGTTTTTAGTCTGCATGGCAAAAAGTCAGAGAGGAGATGTTAGGAATTTCTCTGCAGTCTCTTTTAATCATTCATTCACATTGTAATCCCAACTGGCTCAGAAAGACAATCACACTATCCCTTAACCAAGCTTCTATTCTGTCACATAGAGGACCAACATCTCCCTTTTCCATAATCTCTGTTCTGTGGAAAGAGGGAAGATCAGCTTTCAGAAGGCAGCATCCAAAAGGCTCCAGAAGAGGCTACAAAAGATGCCTGTTTATGAGGTTGCAGCAGAGCTTTCAATATGAGCCATATCACTGTTAGGAAGGCCCACACCTCCGGGGAAAAAGAAAAAAAAAAAAACTGCCGAAAGGAACAACTTTTATTTAGACCTCTTTCCCAATGTTATATATCACTGTGTCTGGGCACCTAAGAAGTTATTTTTAAAAAATTCAAATAAAACTCCATTCTTCTTCCCTCAATTAACTCATTCAAAGTTCAGATAAAACTAAACCAAAATACAATAGCTAATTCTAATAACACAGTTTTACGACCTATTTTAAGAGTTTTCTCTTCAGCTGCTTGTTCTTTAAATCTATACTATCAAATCAAAAACAGTTCCACGGTACACCCAGGGAAAGGCTACTCAGGTCTCGGGACAACTTTCCAAATGGGTTCAGTTCTAGGTTAAGAGATTCCAAGAGCACTTCCAGCTGGGGAAGGATGAAAAGCAAAGACGTGCTCTAGGGGAAAATCAGCAAGTTCCAGAGCATCCAAATACCTCGAAGCTTATCCAAGCTGTGCAGTCCCTGCGGTAGTTCTTCAGCCTCCTAGGCTCTGGTCCAAATCAGCAATGAGACTGAACGGTCCTGAGGCCAACAGAGGCAGCACCATGTATTGTTTCACATACACCTGAGAAAGAGCTTGCTTATATTCCAGCATCACCTGGAGGACATCTGATTAGACTGATTGCATTAACAACTGAGTAAGACAAACCCCGCGAACATTCTCTGTGAGCTGCGAATTCTCCTGAAATTTATACCGAGCAGCAGCACATGGGATAAAAGGTTTAGACACAAGTATGCATCACTGCACTAGTAATTTACATGGCTAAAATTGTAATCCACATAGTATTTCCCAAAGCAAGGGGAGGAATAAATCATAGTGCTGGTACACAAAAACCCTGCTCTCCTGGCCACACAGCAGAAGCCCAACAGTCGAGAATCAAGGGCAGAGGTAGGGAAAGAACTTCACCATAAGCTAGCTGAAATCATAGGATGGCAGAGACCAGCATCCCTGGAGACCATTTTGAAGGAAAGCTGATTCAGGGACAGCTTACATAGAAGATGAGTGAGATGTCAGGTGGGTGGGAAGGTGGGTACCTTCTCACCTGCGGGTAAATGAAACCCATCTTAATCACCTAGTCACAAGAACCAAGATTACTTTCCTTGGCCTAGTCTTGTCACTGATTAGGTTATATTACATGATG
This sequence comes from Peromyscus californicus insignis, assembly GCF_007827085.1. Classification (NCBI taxonomy): domain Eukaryota; kingdom Metazoa; phylum Chordata; class Mammalia; order Rodentia; family Cricetidae; genus Peromyscus; species Peromyscus californicus. The sequence continues at coordinate 37,310,384 of NW_026294413.1, read as the reverse complement.
GACAGGCTGAGGGGGGTGGGGGTAGCTGCCCTACTGTAATCTTGTTAATCACTTAACTTGTGGTAACAAGCATAGTTCGTGTAATTAATGAGAAGACAGGGGTCAGATGAGGTTAGATAGGGAGTTGAGAGCACAAGATATATCTCAATGTTCTGCTTCAATAACTTCCTGTATGCCTACACACAGCAAAATGCTTGCAATATGGTTAATGGGGGGTGCATTTAAAACTATATGCAATATAATTTCAACTTTATTGATGCTGATTTTATATATCTAGGATGTGGGATTTGAAGCATGGCTTTCATAATCTTACACATTAGCACAGCTGCATGCAATGCACATTTTTACAATAAGTAAAGCTCTAAGTTACTATAGATAATACTTTTCACAGTGAATCAAAAATACAGATTATTTCCTCTAGAAATAAAAATGTGTATGCATTAGTAAAAGAATAAATGGGGATCTAAAATGTCTAATAAATGATGGAAGCACAAATTTTTTAAATAGACAGAGTTTTTAATGCATATTTTCCAGTGTGTCAGAATATATTAAGCACATTATTCATTTGTTTTTTAATTCACATATATAAATTAACCAATCTCAAAAACCTCCTAGTTCTGTGAATTATTGATGTTGTCACCTGCTAGAGACTTAATTCCAAGAAAAATATACGAATCACTACATCACAAGCACAAATCCTTTTGACACAAATTCAATTTCTGTGGCAACAATAATATATTGACTTAGCTTATTTTTCTATTTTATGACACTTATTAATGGTGTATATAAAAGAAATCTATCATTTTTCCTTATTGTAAATGTAAACGACATCATGCCATCTTGGTAAAGTTAGGGTAAACATCAACATGTTCACTCTACCTGTTAATGCAATAATGTAAATGAGAACACAATTCCAAAATATAAAAAGTAGAAGATGAGATTCTTGGAGACTTTGTCTCATAATACTGATTGTTTCTATTATACAATATAGGCTGCCAACATGTATGTGACATTAAATGTGAGGAGCACCTATGCCCTCCCTAGGACCTTATAACCAAAAGAGTGCAAATAAAAAAAATAATCAAAATGCAGAACAAGGGGTGAGTCTCTAAACACAGTGTCCAATGACAAGACTGCTAATTATATACTCTCAAATAACATGCAAACATCATAGCAATCATCTAAAACCAAAGTCAAATGTATTGCCACGAATAAGTTAAAGCTTGCAATATAGAACCCATTCTTCTAAAAGAATGAGAGTCCTAGAATATTCGTTAACGTAAATGTTTATTACATGAGGCAGCTGTTTAGCTTGAACTGTTTGGGGGGGCCCCAGGCAGGGGGATTGGGATCTGTTCCTGGTGCATAAGCTGGCTTTTTGGAGCCTAATGTCTAAGGTGTGACACATTGAGCAGCCTTGGTGCAGGAGGGAGAGGCTTGGACCTGCCTCAACTGAATGTGCCAGGCTCTGCTGACTCCCCATGGGAGACCTTGACTTGGAGGAGGTGGGACTGAGGGGTGGGTTGCGGGGGAAGGCTGGGGGGCAGGAAAAGGGAGGAAGGGGACTCTTTGGTTGGTATGTAAAAGGAATAGAAAATTTCTTAATAATAAAAAAAAGGGAAAAAATAAATAAATAGAAGATGTTTATTTAACCCTACTATATTCTGACAAGGTACTTGGCAATAAATAAAGTGCTTTTGTTTTCCTGTTGTTTACCCTGGAAGAACTTATTTTCTACTAAACAAACAGATCTAAAAACTACAGGTCAAATTACAGAAGATGTTGGAAGGTGATGAGCGCTCTGAAATGACGGGCAGTACTGTGACCACAAAGGGAACTTTGTTGAGGAAGAAAGGGTTGAATACTGCAACTTTAAATATGAGGAACAAGGGCCAGAGAAACGGCTTCATAGTTAAGAGCACTGGTTTTGCTCTTCCAGAAGGCACGGGTTCAATTCCCAGCATCCACATGGCAGCTCATCTCCACCTGTAACCCCAGTCCCAGGCAATCTGAGGCCTTTATCTCCTGAGAACACCTGTACACCATGTGCAAAGCCATACAGGCACACACACACAATTTAAAAATAAATATGGAAACAGGGACTGAGTGTAGGTCTGGATGAGAAAATGACACATACGAACCTAAGGAAAAGTTGCGGGTAGGTTAAAGTTAGCTATGTGCATATGGGAACAAGTGTTTCAGATGCAAGGAATAGCCCGAACAGGGACAGTAAAAAGAAATATGGTGAGCTGGAGAGATGGCTCGGGGGTTAAGAGCACTGGCTGCTCTTCCAGAGGTCCAGAGTTCAATTCCCAGCAACCACATGGTGGTGGCTCACAACCTCTGGTGCCCTCTCAGGCATATATGAAGGCAGAGCACTGTATACATAATAAATAAATAAATCTTTTTAAAAAGAAAGAGAGAGATAAAGAAATAAGGAAGGAAGGAAGGAAGGAAGGAAGGAAGGAAGGAAGGAAGGAAGGAAGAAAGAAAGGAAGAAAGGAAGGAAGGAAGGAAGGAAGGAAGGAAGGAAGGAAGGAAGGAAGGAAGGAAAAATACGGCAGCTGGGCTGTGGTGGCACATGCCTTTAATTCCAGGAGGCAGAAGCAGGACAGCACGGTCTACAGAGAGTTCCAGGACAGCCAGGGCAACACAGAGAAACCCTGTCTCAAAAAATAAATAAATAGATAGATAGATAGATAGATAGATAGATAGATAGATAGGTAGGTAGGTAGGTAGGTAGGTAGGTAGGTAGGTAGGTAGGTAGATAGATAGATAGATAGATAGATAGATAGATAGATAGATAGATAGATAGATAGATAGATAAATAAATAAATAAATAAATAAATAAATAAATAAATAAATAAATAAATAAATAAATAAATAAATAAATAAATAAATGGGGCTGGAGAGATGACTCAGCTGTTAAAGGCTAGCCTCACAACCAAAACTAAGAAATATGGCAGGAATCAGCAGCAAGCAAGCCGGTATGCAGACTGCAGCACAAGGTGACGGTAGCAGCAGCAGCAGCTCCTCAGTCCCAGATCGACTACAGGACAAGAGCTTTTATCCTTCTAGCTAGTCACAAATACTGTGCGTGTTCAAAAACACTTTACATATAATCAATTAATAATACATAATAGTCAAATAACATCAGCAGATTATATAAGCTCCATGGTGCGGGGCTGGTCCTGTGCTTAAGTAATCATTTACTTCGGGGCCTTTTCAGTGGCTTGTTTGGCCAGAGACATTTACTGTTGTTTGGTTATGCTTCCAGAGTCATTTACTAAAGACATTAGAAATACTCCCCAAACACTAAAAGCCAATAAAAGCAATTTTGGGACAAACTCAGCTAATTCTGTAAACAAAACTGTTTTTTTAATGTAGGATTAGTCCAAAGGGCATAAGGAACAGCCAAGCTTGTTTAAAGAAAAGAGGGCAAGGGGAAAATACTTAACTATTTAAACATAACTCCAAAGAGCCCTTGGGACTACTATGCGCCATATTTCTAAGAAGTTCTCTCTACGTCTTTACACAGATAGTCCTGGCCATAAGGACTCCAGAAAGCCCAGCACTAACTGGTATTTGTCCCTGCTCCAGCCCTAATACCTTTCTTCTGCACCAATCCCCAAATTATTGAAGCATCAACAGTTTAATCCTCTCCTCAATAATTGTATACATAATCTTGTAACCTTTCTGGAAGAAAGGAAGATACCCTAAAGAGACATTTATGCTCCCTCTGGCTATCAGACTCCTGAAATAATGGATCACCCCAAGAAGTTGGAAGTTGCCCAGGAATCTCATGCTGAGGGAGGAAAAGGCTGAAGCCAGAGGGAAGTCTGAGATTTCACACAGTTCTGAGAGTCAGACCACCTTGCTGGACAGACTGGAACCAAGGCAATGATGGGCAGGGCCACACTTTGACAATGACAACAGACATTTGCATATCTTCTGCCTATTTTAAACCCAAGCCTCATATCTGGACCACAACGGTGGACTTGGAGAGGAGCAGTCATCCAACCTCTTGTCTCCTCTTCCCAATGTGCCCACACTCTGCTTGCAGTATAAACGGTGTCTTTAATTGGTCCATTGAGGATGAGTAACCAGGACTAACTGATTAGGGCTGCCAGAACCCAGGCTCTAATCCTAACAAATGTGGTGAGGCGACCTACCACTGCTCTTCATTCTTTCTGTGCTCTGAGACACTGCCAGCTCCATCCCTCTGTCCAGGCTGCTTCTGTCACCCTCCTAGCACTCCTACTCACCCTCTCAAACACCCCTGCTTCAGGAGAGCTGCCTAACTTCCTCTTATCAAATGTGCCCCTGAACACATGACAACCTTCCGGGAATTGTGACAGAGCATTTACTGCACGGAAGCCAAAGCCAAACTCTCCTGGCCAGGCATCCTGTTCGGATACCTGCCAGGTTTGTGACGGTGGGGCCCTAACTGCCTCAGCCTCCCTTTCTTCTCTGTAGCTAGCGAGGCACTGCCCCCAGGCTTTGGAGACGTACCTGGGACAGCTGTGCAGAGTACACAGCATCTTAATCCATTTTCTTCCTTCCTTCCCTAAGACCCTTGCAGAGATCACCTTCCTTCACAAATGGCCTCAAAGCAACCAGTCTTGCCTATCTGGGGTCCTTGAATCATTCCTCTAATCTGTTTTAATCCAGTCCTTACTGCTAAATGCATGCCAGCTTGTGGCTCTCTCTCTAGGGCAGCAGTTCTCAACCTGTGGGTCAATGACACCTTTGGGGGTCAAATGATCTTTTCACAAGAGTCACCTAAGACCACTGGAAAACAGATATTTACATTATGATTCATACCAGTAGCAAAATTACAGTTATGAAGCAGCAACAAAAATAATTTTATGGTTGGGGGTCACCACAACATGAGGAACCGTATGAAAGGGTCATAGCATCAGGAAGGCTGAGAACCACTGCTCTAGGGCATGGTTTCTGTTATGGTTACTTTATTTACAGCCTGCTTTCGCTGGCTGTCAATGTATGACCCTCTTCTCAGCTGCTGGGGGCCCCCCACACTGTATTGTTGTATCTGATCTCCAGGCGAAGAACCCTAAATGGTCTGACTTTCTCAATACCATCCCTAGGGCCAGGAAACCTTCGGGGCATCAGGAAGCTAACAGAGATAGATGAATGAGATGTCAGGAAAATAAAATAGGTCCTACACATATATGCACTTAAGTATGGGCCAATCCTCATTATCACTAAAAGATGAAGACCCTACCTCCATCTTCCCATTTTGTTTTTTGTTTACAATTCCCTCCAGACACTGATCACTATTTGTTTTATAGCTTACTGCTTACAACTCATCTTTTATTTTTAATAGCCCCTAACCTTCCACAACACTGGGAGCATTTATAAGCCCTCCAGAATTCAATCCAACTTCAAATGAGAATCACCTGAAGTTGTTTCCTTCTCTGATATACAGACTCCTGAGTAATCTCCCAGACCAACCAAATCAAAAGATCCAAAGGTGAGGCTTGTCCTGGGTTGTCAACTATCCCAGCTGACTGTAATATAAAACCAGAGTAGAGATCCAGTTAGGCAAGCTATTTGAAATTGAATCTTCTAATACCTCACCAGTCAGGTAGCAATCTAAGGATATATACATCTGCATATGGTGGGTAACTGCTGGTTTATTTGCATTGTGCACACCATCCCTTCCCTAGAATGCCTGTCATGAAGGTGAACCCAGCAGCCTTCACACTGGCCACAGTTAAACACAGGACAGAACAGAAACCCAAACAGTTTCAGTCCAATTCCCCTCTCCTCTGGAAACCTGTGAGACTCATGGACATCAGTCTCCTCTTTCACTGACCATGGGACTGAGAGGCCTCAGACCTGGCCATGTGAGTTAAAAGCAGTGCGAGGCACATTATTCAGAGGAACAATGGTGAATCAGATGCCTAGTGAAGAACAAAGTTAGACTACATGGTAGTGAGGGAGAGAGGTGAGAAGGTACTGACTCTCAGTTCTGGGCTAGAGTTCACCACGAGGGCTGGCAGTCCTTCGTTTGATTCCTGGAGCTATGCACTATGACCTTACAATTCCCATTCCTGAGCTTAAAAGAGACACCACACAGTGACCTATTCCTTTAAGCCAAATGGCCCTAGACTAAGAATCCAAGCTTGCTAAATTGTCCTTAGGTTCCCATATGACATAGCCTACATTTTCATCATTATGGCCACTACTCTGCGTACGTACTGCAATTACTAATATGACAAACTGCCCTACAAGCCATTATTAGCCCCATCTCAGAGATCAGAAAATTGAGTGGCACAGAAGTGACTTGGCATAGCTGGTAAGTGGCCAGTCTAAGGATGGGATCAAGGTCAACTATAAAGCAGGCTGGTCTCATTCCCTTTCCCACTGGCCCCGCAGCTACGATAGACCACCAGTACGATAGACACCTAGAAAGACAGCGAAGATGAGACGGTGTCTGAGTTACGGGGCAAAGAGGAGTAAAATCGAATGTACAGGGTGAGCACGATTCCAAACGGAGGGTTATTCAGTAGTAACAACACTGAGCGCCAAGGATGAGAACTGCAGGGAAAGGTACAATTCCTGTAAATGGACCAGCACTGATAAGAACACATTTTTGTGAGGGAGTTTCTCCCTTTGTTTGATGAAGTTGCTCTCTGAGGTATATAACAAAAAGAAAATGAGTATCTGAGGTTTACTTCTCAAAAATGTTTACGTGGCAATTTCTTCTGAGATGAAAACTTTCCATCGTGAAGAGAAACTCAGGAAGACACAGTGTGTTAGAAAGGAGGTAGAACAGGATGCAGAGAAACTCAGTAAGACACCGTGTCTTAAAAAGGAGGTGAAACAGGATGCAGAGAAACTCAGTAAAAGACACAGTGTGTTAAAAAGGAGGTGAAACAGGATGCAGAGAAACTCAGGAAGACACCGTGTGTTAAAAAGGAGGTGAAACAGGATGCAGAGGAACTCAGGAAGACACCGTGTGTTAAAAAGGAGGTGAAACAGGATGGTGTAAGGCACCGGTTCTCAAGCTGTGGGTCGTGACCCCTGGGGTCCAATGGTTCCTTATCTGGGCTCAGTAGACATTTGTTGATGTCTCCCCCGGAATGGTGTCACACAACACTATGTGTTAGTTAAGCGTTAGCACAGAGTACAATCCCTGTAAACTGTATCTTTCTCACTCGGGATAAAGCAGAAGTCATAAAAATAACCACATCCCAACGTAATATTTTTGATACTTTGAAATTAACTAAACTATCACTAAGTGTCCTTGCCTAATTTGACTAATACTTTTATTTCCAGCCTCTAAATTCTTGAATCACTTAAACCAAATCAAAAAGACTGCACATTTACAAAGTGAATGCCTGAATAAAGCAGGGGAGCACAACTGGAGTTCTTCTGTACAGTTCCAATATTAATAACCACGGTTGTGCTTCCTATGTCTTTTAGATCTACTATAATCAAGCAGGATACAGATGGAGAACCCTAAAGCCAGCTAGCAAGCCACTTGTCAGGCCTAGAATATGAAGACCTATGAAACACAGAACTTGCCCTGAAGGAGTTTAGAACTCCCACAGCCCAGCTACATAGCATCATGAGATGCTGCCTCAGGACAAAAAAAAATAAAAGTCATTAGAAAATAAATTTATACAAAAGGAAATACAGGCCACTGATGAAATAAAAAAGTAGTAAAAATGTTTAGCATAATCACTGGAAAAAACAGAAAGGTACAACCAGAGAGCAACTGAAAAGTCAGGGCTCAATCACACTGCCAATGTTCATATCTATCAAGCCTTGCTGCCCACTGGGACACCTCAGGAAGGTACCCAAGCCTCTTCAGATCTATGTGAGAGTCCTGCTTCAAAGCAGTGTGTAAGGAGTACATGATTGAGAGTGCCCAGCCCCGGGTCAGAGCACTGTAATAAGGTAGCTGCTGTACTGATGAGCAGGTGCCTACAGTGTTCAATCCCAAACAATAGGGGTATAAGGTCAAACAGCAGGGAGAGTTTCCACCAGGAGGCAGCAGCCAGGGTCAGCACTGCGGCAACTGCCAGGTTCCTCCAAGTGGAGATCTGAGGCAAGACAAGGGAGTCAAAGGTCATTTCATCTATTTATATTTCCCCATATGTGAGGTCGCAATAAGTACAGAATTTGAAGGCATGCGGGATCAAAAAAAGCCCCGGGGTTACCCCTGTCTCTGGAGTGGGGGTTTAGTAAGAAACAAATGTTGACAGGGGAAGGGGGCAGAGAAAGACAGAGGCGAGGTCAGGGGCTAGAAGTTGAGATTAAGGTCCAAACTTCATGATGTGTGTCCCACTCCAATAAAGGGCAGAGTGCCTGGACACAACCCCAGGGTCTGACACTAAAGAAGTAATGAGAAGAGAGGAAGGGGGAAAGTGAGAGGGGAAAGAGGTCAAAATGTTCAATAATAGAGCTCCTGTCAGATCTCCCTCAACATGACCAGATCTGCATGCCATGCTGCGTTTCATCATAATGAGATCTCCAACACTTTCAAGTGTCCTAAAAAGAGTAGAACTAATAAAAGGGGTCACATATGAACCGATAAGCACAATACCTAACTTGTCATAATAAACATTAACCCAACTAATCTTCACAACAAGCCACAAATCCTGATCACGTCCATCTTACCGATAGGAACCTGGACTCTCACACACTGACTGAGAACTCTGCCTAAACCTAAACTATCAAAGTGGTTATGGCTGTAGCTCTAAAGTCATAGCCCAGGCCAGTCAGAAAACATCTGGTAGTTTTTACACACCTTTGCCCAACACCACTAGAATATTCCATAAAAGGAAATGGACATTTCGGATATCTAAATTACATTTAAACTTAAATTAATCATAAATGAATTAAGGAACCAAATGGTATAAAGTTACAAGAGGAATTTGGCTTCTCAACTAGGCAAGCATTCAGATTGCCTACAAGTCAACCAGGCACCACAGAAAAAGTGACCTTCAGGCTTGCAAGCAAATGCACAAAGGGACTGAAAGCTTGTTGAAGGAAACATATCAATAAGAGCAAAACACCCTTTGACGGGAGGCTGACTGAAGTTAGAACATGATTTTAATTGGAGACCTTCACCCTTTATAAAGAAATGAACCTGTCACATTGGATTGCTGGATGCAGATTATATGTACTCCATTTTTTATGTTCGTTTCTCAGGCTGTCAAATTATTCATTAAAAATGAATTGTAATTGTCATTATGAATTGAATTCTATCCAAAGTTTCAATAAACAAAAACAGTTTAATTCTAACATCCATAATTAATGTCACCAATATGAAAACCTTTTATTTAAAAATGGAACATTAGAAGGTTTTACTTTATGATACAAACAAACAGCCTACCTTGGGAAAATGAAGCAATTAAAGTCAAAACTGCCCATATCCTAGGGAAATAGTTCACAATAAAATTAGCCAAATAGAGACAGGAGCAGTAGTACATGACGGTAATGCCAGCATCTGGAAGACTGAGCTATAAAGTGAGTTCAAAGCCAGTTTAGACTACAGTAGACATTGTCTCAAATAAAATGAATTTAAATCAATCAAATAAGTACATGATTATGGATTTCACAATTAATCCATGTAACATACCTAAGGCTTTCAAAATACTCTACAGTGTAACTCCTTGGAGGAAGCGGTGGCACTCTGAACTGGCACTTAGCTATTCTTTAATTTGTGAAGGTATGACTTGGACCTCACCTGTCCGAACACAGCTCAAATCCCTCAGCACAAAGAATGTCCTCATTCGATACATTAAATCATAGCCTCCTTCCTTCCCAGTATTTAACATGTACCATGATGCTCAATGACGGAGAACAAAGAAAAGATTAATTCCACTCACAGATCTACTTTTAAAAGGAGAGAAAAACAGTAAAATAAGAACTTGCTTTTTTAAAAAATGTTTTTAAATTTTTTAAGCCCTGTAAGACCTCAAGGAAATTACAGGGAGATAATATAAACAAAGGAGAGCAAAAGGACATTACAGTGGGATTTATAAAGTTTCATTTTTTAAAGCTTATTGGTGAGTGCCTTAAATAAAGATATATTTAAGACTGCAAGGCTCTACTTTACCCAAGAAACCTATTAGAACTAACCTTCTGACACTCGCTGTATAAATCCTTCGCTCCTGATAAGTGCTGACACCATTTCTGTCTCATCATTAAACAAAAAGCTAGGCTGGAAAACCTTTGTTTGATTCAAGTCCTATTAAATCCAGTAATAGTGACTCAGTCTCAGCACCAAATCATCAATCACATTAAACTAATGGTGTTGTTAATTTGCATCTTAGTGGTTTTATAGTTTTGTTTTGGGTTTACATGTTACTCTGGCTTAGTTTGAAGCTACAAAAGATCCATAAGTACACTTACACTCTGCTTTATATCTACACATATATTAGCAGCATTGTTTTTATTATCATTCACGACAATTCCAGAGCATCCCAGGAATTTTTCTCTCAATTTGCAGTAGCTCCCCTTATAGGTTTCTTTTCGGTGTAACTCTCATTTATATGCAGGTTTCACAGTTCCATGAGCCTCGTTTTACAAATAAGAAACACTCCTCTGAAAGCTTTCGAAACCTGCCCTGACCATTAGTCATCAGACCATAACCCTGCCTCTGTCATCACCAGGAACTGCCAAATAATGTCTCTGCCTCTATACACCAGGAGGAACAACCTGATTTGACTAAGACTGTCCAGGGTGAGAAAGTTAGTCAAATACCCAGCATGTATGTGCCTAAAATACAAACAGAAATTGCATTGCTACTATTACTGTAACAACCATAGCAAAAGCAGCACCTTATAAACAGCAAACACTCAGAAGTAACAGTGAGCCAAATGCTGCTCCTCTAGGCCTATGACACACTAACTTTTCATCTGCAAAACTGCCCTGCTTTCCACACGAAGAAAGAAAGGCACCTAGAGAGGTTCAGTTACTGCCCACAGTTGCCCAGCTAACATGTAGCACAGCTGGGATCCCAGGCCTGAGAATGGAAGACTGCTCACATTATCCATGCCTCTCCAAAAAGAAAACAGAACAGTAACAAAGAATGGCAGTGAGTTATGTGAAGAATAAAGTCTATAGGAAGCACTTCCAGAAAGGCTGCAGCAAGTAGCTGGGAACTTGAACATTTCAGCAACAAAGCTGAACGTTTTTAAACTCTCAAAGTGTCCCCTAATTTACTAATGAACACTTGCCTTGCTATTTGAGAAAAATTACTCCAAATGGTAAGGTGTTTCAATGCTATCCTGCTGATATTGAAAAGACATTACCTTTATAGGTGCTGTTCAAAAGGAGCCTGTGCTTTGATCCTTAATATCCCATGAAGTAAAAGGTTATGCTTAATCTATATTTTATAGATCTAAAAGTCAAATGAGGCTTGGGATAAACAAGCACGAGTGTGAGGTAAGCATATTCTTCAGCATTCACTTGATTCCTGGTTTAGATGACACTATGTGCCAAGTTAAAGACAATTACATTAGTGCAATACCTTACAGGGTTTGGTTTTTTTCTTGTATTATTCTGCAAACATAAACTAGTTATACACATGTTAATTTACATTCTATATAAAAAGCCAATTTTAAATCCAATTTATAAGGCAATAAATATATAAAGATCCTAGGACACAGCAATAAAGTTATGCTATAAAGCAGAGTTAATTCAAGGCAACAATAATAAAAGCATGACAAATTTTAGCATTCCACCAACTGCACAAAGGTGTTTCAGGTAACATCTGTTCAGAAGCAATTGCTACAAGACAGACTAGATGAGATGCAAGGTTTCACAGTATAATAAATGTATGTCAGTTTGCTTGCTTCATAATTAAAGACACGAGTCTTTGAAAAAAGCAATTAAGCCTTGCTCTAAATCTGAGACAATCATCCCTATGCCCACCCATCCTTACCCTCAAAGAAAAAGAGCCACCCAGTCTACAAATACTGAACATTACATATCTCCATTCTCAGCAGCTAACTGTACTCCCCCAAAGAGCCACTTGATGCATTTTTCTTAGTCAGACATTGAAAGGGAGTTGGGGGGGGGGGGGGGGGGGGGGGAGCGGTTTAAAGACCAAGCCTGGACTTCTTATGGCTATATAACCTCGGCCAAAATATCAACCTCTGAACCTCCCTCAGTTTTCCTATGTCTAATGGTAAAGAAAAAAAAAAACATTTTGGGTTTGGTGGGAGTGGGGGGTTCCTTTTGGAAGGGTGGGTTCTATTCATAAGGAAGACTAGAAAGGTTAGGGCTATTTCTTAGAAAAGCGGCCTAAATAAAATGCTTTGCTGGTAATGAAGGTTACTACGGCTGATACATTACAAGACTGCTGATATGCTTGATATGTGCAAATGCACCCAAAGCTTTCAATTAAGAACAGGATCTGGATTCTGGATTATTTAGTGTGACCTGGTATCTCTCTGTGTTCCAGGCCAGTCTGGTCTATGTAGTTAGGCCGGCCAGAGTGAGACTCAGTCTCAAAAAGAAAAAGAAATTTAAACAGATTAGATAGTTCGGAGACTTTTCAACATGATCATCCTTGTAAGTATAAAACTTACAAGGATTGGCTTGGCTTCCTAAAAACTTACCACAAAGTTGGTGGCTCAAAACACAAATTCCTCCAGCAGTTGGAGAGGGCAGAAGTTTCTCTGCTCCACCATCACAGTGTGGTGGTGGGGCCTCTCTGCTTTTGACATTGCAGCAACATGTGTTCAGCCACAGGCCAGCCACGCACGCATGGAGAACACTGCGTGACTCCCACTTTCTGATGGCTGCATCACTAACCTGTCTCCATAGTCACATCCCCTTCTCCTCCTCTGTAGGCAAAACTTCTCCCCTTGCCGGGCGGTGGTGGCACACACCTTTAATCCCAGCACTCAGGAGGCAGAGCCAGGCGAATCTCTGTGAGTTCGAGGCCAGCCTGGTCTCCAAAGCAAGTTCCAGGAAAAGCGCAAAGCTACAAAGAGAAACCCTGTCTCAAAAAACAAAAACAAAAAAAAACCTTCTCCCCTCACTCTAGCAAGCTGAAATAATCTACCATTTTAAGCCTGAAAATATAATACTAAATTTCTTTTTTGCCATAGAAGGTAACAGCCGAAGGCTCCACAGAACAAGGAGTAGAGATCTTCCTACACCTGCTTCCAAACACACCTAGAGACAACAAAGCAAGCATGCCCTAATGGCATTAAGCCTGCTCTCATTTTACCTCTTCCTAAATCTACGATAAACACAAGTCGTCCAACCTTTCTACCTCTTCCCACCTCACAACCTACTTATGACAGTGACGTCATCACCCATACATTTATTAGAGACGTTGTTAATAGTTTTTAGAAGAGAAAAGAAGCCATATACATTTGTTAGAGACATTGCCAACACTGTTAATAGTTTTTAGATGAGAAAGGACAACTCAAACTCCTAGAACTCACAAGAAACAGAGTATGAATCAAGGGATCAGGACCATGTGACTGTCAGCACCTTTATCTAACTCACGTTTACTCAAATGACAAGTCTACTAATCAAACTTTGTAGGAAGCCATGGCCTTGGGCTGAGCATCTGACTGGACCCAACAGCCAAACCAACGAAGTTTAATCACAGTAACTGAGTCTGGCTAGTTACAGACGATCCAAACACCAGTCAACAGATTAGGCTCAAAACAAGTAACTAGTTCAGTTATAACCAAAGGAATAACTCTCCAGCCTAGAGCCAATTACGCTAATTCCTCTGCCTGACGTCTTGGTTCATAAATACTGACAACAATCTGCTCAGAGTTCTCAAAGTTCTCTGGTTCTGGGAGCTGTCTACCTACCAAATCCTCCAATTAAATGTATTGGGATTATAAACCTTGCTCATTCATAATGCCCAACTGATCATTAACAATGCCCCAAAATGACACATATACCCCAGTCCCAATTGATACATCTAGCTCCTGCACCTATGGCTCAGGGATCATTGCAAAGGAGATGGAACAGAAACATTGTAAGAGCCACAGTAACAGGATGGAAAAAAAAAATCTCACAACCAAAACAGGAGGAATTACAAAGATATAATCAAACAAAAGCAATCTACTGGGTAGAAACCATTAGAGACAAGATTTACCCTAAAGGGTGTGAGAACTTTAAAGAATATTCCTAATTAAAGAATTCCTCTACCAGTTTGGATTACATACTGGCATCCATACAGATGGAACCTTCTCCCAGGTGCCACACGTCTTGGTCAGTCTAGACCTGGTGACAGTCAGTGGGTGAGCTGTGTGTGGCTAACGGCAATGGGAGGAAGGGGCCACTGCAAGGCTTTTCACAACCCATAGGAACAGCTTTCTGCTCATTTCTGGTCTAGAAGAGAAATGGGACTCAGGCCTGGGGACGGCCTACAAGACCTAGAGCAAGTTCCAGGTGCGATGATTCTCCTGAACGCTATCTCCCTCCTAGTCTCTAGAGGCACCAACCCTTCAACTGCACTGTCCCCAGTCACTCTCTCAGCATCTCCATGGATGGTGCCTACTGGATCTTCTACTGAAACCATGGTGGTAGGTTTACAAACAGCACACAGCAAGGGATTCAGCCCAACATTATACAGTTACAGTCCGTCCAGTTTCTATTGTTTACACTTACCTAGAAGACAGGAAATATGCTACAAATGTTTTTACCCAATTGGCAAATGACTCAAAGCCAACAGGTTTACATTCAGTAGAAATCAAGGATTCATTTGTCGTCCCTATCAAAACAAGATTCAGTAGGCACCAGAGGTGGGGCTTAACTAAGACAGGAACCACGTGACCAGTTTACAATCAGCCCTACTATCAGCTTGTCCCTTTATAGAAGTGAACAAAAAAATGAACTAAATCGTTGCTACCCTTGTCATATGGCAAAACTACATTGCTTGTTCTAAAAGCTCAGAAAAGGACAGGGTGACCCGAACGAAGAAAAATGGCTAATATCGTGTCGTCTCAATCAGGAAAAAGAAAAGAATTGACTTGACATCCAGCAATAAAGCTGACTGAACTACGGACCAGTCACTCCTAGAGGCACAGTCAGGATCTGTGATGGTCTCAAAGATCACAATCCATCCCAAAACAAGAGGGACAGTATGGGAGATCAAGGCAGTGAGGGGGCAGGCTGAAAGAGCTGCTCAGAAGGCAGATGGGTCTGGACACTGGGCCTTTGGCAAAAACAGAGAGGTGAAGTGGGATAGCTCAACAGGAAAAAAATGGCCCTAAGCCAGCTGCATGATCACGATTCTGATAGAAACAGCAAAGCACCTCCATAGAAAAGTATCCCCAGTTGAGGGCCCTCTGAAATTCCACTGGTTTAAAGTGACGAGTTTACTTACGTCAACAAGGAGGAAAAGCAAACAATAAAGAAATCAAGCCAATGTAGAAAGTCCAAAGACTGCACATATCAGAACTACTAAGGAAGAAACAGCCAAGACACAAAGGACTATCAAGAATGCCCAGACAGGTACGAAAAAGAATCAACTCAAACTTACCAAAATAAAAAGCAACTGCTAAAATCAAATAAGATAGCAGAGCAGACACAGCTGATGCCACATTGATGAAACAGAGGATACATGTGAAGAAACTGCTATGGACACATCCTTCTCCAGAGTCTAACTAACTCAGTTCACTTCTCACCCTCACCAAGGAAACTTCTCTTTGCAGCAGATGAAGACCATTATGGAAGACCACAACTGACAAAAAGGCAGAGTTGGAGAGCCCAATCCCAGTTTATTCATCTAGAAAACAACCCCTGCACCTAAGGCTCATGAACATTGTAGAAGAGGAGACAGAAAGCAGGAGGAACAGGAAGTGTGCTGAGATACTGTGTCTCCTAGAAAGGTCAGAGAAGCTATACCTGTGAAGTCACACCAACATGGATGCCTAAAGAAGACCTGAACAGGGACAGCATCAACAGACATGCCAACATGGAAGGAGGAAAGCTCAGGAAGACTCAATTCTAGACAAAGAACTTCAGGCAACTAATGAATGCTGAGAGCAGAATAATTTTCCCCAGGAAAGAGCACACCAACTGATTATCCAATACCAAATGATCAGACCTGAAAACATACAAGTAATTATAAGGAATGAGCAGGTTGTATTCAAATATTTAAGAATATCAAGTCAGGCAGTGGTGGTACACATCTTTACTGCCAGCATTAGGGAGGCAGAGGCAAGTGGATCTCTGTGAGTTTGAAGACAGCCTGGTCTACAGAGTGAGTTCCAGGAGAGACAGGAAAACCCTTTCTCCTATTTTCAAAATACACATATATATGTAACAACTAAAGAAAAAGAGGCCATGAATTTGAGGGAAGGGTGAGATATGGGAGGGGTTGGAGGAGACAAAATGACAGCCTACAGAATGGGAAAAGATCTTCACCAACCCATCTGACAGAGGACTGATGTCCAAAATACATAAAGAATTCAACAAATTAGACATCAAAATACCGAGCAATCCAATTAAAAAATGGGCTACAGAGCTAAACAGAGAATTCTCAACAGAAGAATCTCAAATGGCTGAAAGACATTTAAGGAACTGCTGAACATACTTAGTCATCAGGGAAATGCAAATCAAAACAACTCTGAGATATCATCACCTGTCAGAATGGCTAAGATCAAAAACACTGAAGACAGAGGATGAGGAGCAAGGGGAACACTCCTACACTGTTGGTGGGAATGCAAAATTGTACAGCCACTCTGGAAATCAGTATGGCGGTTTATCAGAAAATTGGGAATAAGTCTTCCTCAAGACGCAGCTATACCACTCTTGGGCATATACCCAAGGAATGCTCAATCATACCACAAGGACACATTCTCAACTATGTTCATAGCAGCATTATTCATAATAGCCAGAACCTGGAAACAACCTAGATGTCCCTCAACCAAAGAATGGATAAAGAAAATGTGGCACATATACACAATGGAGTACTACTCAGCAGTAAAAAACAATGACATCATGAAATTTGCAGGCAAATGGATGGAACGAGAAAATATCATCCTGAGTGAGGCAACCCAGACTCAGAAGGACAAACATGGTATGTACTCACTCATAAGTGGATACTAGATATAAAGCAAAGGATAACCTGACTACAACCCACAGCTCCAGAGAAGCTAGCTAACAAGGAGGACCCTAAGAGGGCTGCATGGATCGCCATGGAAAAAGGAAATAGATGAGATCTCCATGAGTGAAATGGGGGTGAGGGGGGCAAGAGAGGGTAGGGCATGGGGGATGAGAACATAAGGGAACACGGTAGTCAAGCTGGAACAAGGATGGAGTGAGAGAGCAATGAAAGAGATACCATGATGGAGGGAGACATCATGGGGATAGGGAGAAACTGGGTGCTAGGGAAGTTCCCAGGAATCCACAAGGATGACCCCAGCTTAGACTATTAGCAACAGTAGAGAGGGTGCCTGAACTGGCTTACCCCAGTAATCAGGTCAGTGAATACCCTAACTGTCATCATAGAGCCTTTCTCCAGTAACTGATGGAAGCAGATGCAGAGTTGCACAGCCAGGCACCAGGCTGAGCTCCAGGAGTCCAGTTGAGGAGAGAGAAGAGAGATTCTGTGAGCAAGGGGCATCAAGATCATGATGGGAAAACCTACAGAGACAACCAAACCAAACTAGTGGGAACTCATGAAATTTAGATCAATGGCTGTGGAGCCTGAGTGGGACTGGACTAAGTCCTCTGCATAGTGAAACAGTTGTGTAGCATGATCTGCCTTGGGGCGGGGGGAGTGCACTGGCAGTAGAAATAGAGTCCATCCCTGGTGCATGAGCAGGCCTTTTGGAGCCCACTTGTATGATGGGACACCTCATACAGACCTGGGGCAGGGGGAGGGGCTTGGACCTGCCTCTACTAAATGTACCTCCCCTAGGGAGGCCTTACCTTCTTATAGGAGGGAATGGGGGGTGAATCAGGAGGAGGAAGCTGGTGGGGCAGGAGAAGGGAAGAAGGGGATCTTTGGTATGTAAAATGAATAAAAAAATTTTTTCTTAATAAAAAAAAAAAGAAAAAGAGGCCATGAATTTGAGGGAGAGGTGGGCAGCATATGGGAGGAGTTGGAGGAGGAAAGGGGATGGGAAAATGTAATTATAATCTCAAAATATAAAGAAAACATCATAAAAAATTAATATGTAAGTAAAAGTCTAATTGCAGAGATCACCAAGAATCCAAACTACTTCTAAATGAATTACAAAGTCATGATTCAAATCAAGTCCCACCCATGAACTACATATTATAGTATGTTTATCCCTCTTAGAACATCAATAAGTTGCCTTTTAGACTTCATTTCACTTTTGCATGACTTTTAACATATGGTATAGTCAATATGGTATAACTAAGCAATAAAAGCCACAATCACCAGCCTTTGGTAAAATCAAGTATTTATTCAGGAATGCCATGTTGTAAACCACAGAAGATCACACTTCCTGAATCATGGACCATGGGAGTCCAGACAACATATACTGAGAGTATTAATCCAGAGAGTAAATTATAAAAAGACATGGCATCACCCCATAGATTCCTCTCAGAGTGGACAGAATCTTCTATGACCAAATTAACTCTCTCCTATTCAGCCTCAGTCCTGAGCAGATGAGAGTAATGAAGCACACACTTGACCGTTCCACCACGCGTCTCCACACCTCTTCTTATTTTGCTGCTCACTTCTGTATAATCAATCCCACTGTTGCTCACTGTCAGTCTGTGTTCTGATGTCCCTTATCTCTGCTCTCATTAGTATGCAATCACAAGTAAATACTATACTTAGCAATTGAGTCACAATCTATTATATCCCTAATTTGTAAATCAGGGCTTAAATTCTTCAAATTTTATTTATCCAGAAAAGGCAAATGTTGTTAGTATAACAAAAAAAAAAAGAGAGAGAGAGAGAGAGAATTTTCCCATACTACTAAGTAAAACAGACAGTATTAAATCTCCGATTCTCTTGAACTAACACCAAAATCTACCAACCCACACAATCAGACATACCAAATGAAATCATCCTCATTACTGATTTTTCCTCCAGCTAACATTAATGAAAACCTTACCATAGCTCTTCCTTACGCATTAAGAACGCAAAGTTCACCTCAGACATAATTACGATTTTCCCGTTAGAATTCAGAAACCAACTGAATATAGAACGTAGAAAATTGTCATAATATCTTGGCTCCTTTACCCAAAGTCTACATGACTTTGGGCAAATTTGTGGAGAGTGACCAGGTATTGCATCCACCTTTATAAGACGGGCTTGTAGTCTGACAACACTAAAGCTTATATATGAAGATCTACCTTGGAAGTATAGTACAGAGATTGTGTACTCTCGTGTTATGCAGAGTAACGTCATGACTTCACAGTGAAATTTCATCTTCTCCCCACTGTTTAAAGCCTTAATAGGTTCTTACTTAGATCTTCAACCTCTACCTTTTCACATCCAAAGAAAATGAATGCCTTGTGCAGAAGAAAGAGTCGGGGCATCTGTCATTCAGAAGCTATATACAAAACCTTGGAAGAAGTAGCCAGCCCTACTAACTGTCCATCTCAATGTCAACAAAATGCTTCCACTTATAAATATACATACCAGCTAATGGTATTTCTTAAATAAAAAAAAAATTAAAAATAAATTTAAAAAAAAACGCAAAGCCAACCCGATTAACGAGTTTCGGATACTTGACTCCTTCCAAACTAAACAAGACATTCTTTAGCAGTGACTATACATCCCGCCAAGTTTGAAAAAACGACTTGCCTCAACTTGGAAAAATACATCCACCTTCAAAAGTTCTTGCTGGATTAAAATATAGGAAAAGGAGGGGGACTATTAGCTAGATGTTCACTTTCTGGTTTACAAGTCTGTTATACCAAAGGGGTGGGGTGAGATACAACTTTTTTAAAATTGCAGAATCCGCCTAAATGACGTCAGTACATAGACACTTGAACTGTTTTTCAGATTGGCCCCAAGCAATGCGAGGCTTCAGAGAGAGCAGCGCATTCGTCCCAGACGGCAATCGAATCCCGCCCTGTCACTGTGGATCTAAGCCAATTAGCAGCTCTGGCCTTCTGAAACACACCTAGCTTCCCGCTCTCGGGGTTGTCAGGCTGGGGAGCAGGGAGCTGAAGGCCCCGGGAGTCGCCGCACCCCGTGGCTCTGGACCCCACTTACCAACTTGGGGCGCTTCTCCCCGAGCTCGTAGGGGCCTGCGGGCGGCGCGGGCGACAGGCCCTTCCTACGCGGGGCCTTGCTGTCCCGGCCGACAGCGCGCGCCCGGTGCCTCTCCATCTGCCCGGGTCTCGATCGCGACCTGATCCGGGACCGTGCTCCGCTGGCTCACCTTCCGGGTCCAACGCCGGCAGCGCAGCAATTAACCGCTGCCCCGGGATGAGCCAACACATCCGAAATCTCCCGCCACCGCAGGCAGCCCGGTCAGCCAATCCCGCGCCGCGGAGCCAGGGAGGCAAGCTCCGCCCCTTCCGGGGATGCCAAAGTCTGGGCCTGATTGGCCCTTCGGCCTGTCCATTGTCCTTCTCGCCCTCCGGCTGTGCAGGCGGCCAGCCAGAAGGTGCTTAGTGAGAAGGAACAGGTTCGGAAGGAATGTTGAGCCAATGAGTCACTGGCAGGGCTTTGCTTGGACTTTGGGAGTGGGTTCTGGAAAACTCTAACCGCAGGGCGACTCTCCTGGTACTATTTGAGCAGCCCTGAATGTGAAAGCAACTGGTAAGCCCTGTGATTGGTATCTGGAGGTCTTGGGTGCCTGGGAGAAGTATTTCTGTGCGGTACCTGCCAGTGCCCATGCCTATTAGAAGGGATGTTTTCTAGACTTGATTACCGTTTGCATAAAAACAGAGCTGTCACCTCATGAACGAGAGTTCAGGCTGGAACCCAAAATGAATGGCCGTAGCCCGGAACTTGAACTCGGGTTGCCACAAATACCACATTCCAACGTAGTAACAGTTTCATGAAGTGTTTGATCATTGAAGCGCAGGGGGAAAAGTCATCAAGGAACTTTTCAAACACATTAGATTTTTGTGTGTATGTGTGGGTTACCCAAAAAAAAAAAAAAAAAAAAAAAAAAAGCCTTCCGATGCTATGAGATGCCAATCTTTGGTTCGAAGTTGGTGGAAGCTAGTGAGCTTCTGAGGAAGACCAAAAGGTATCACGTGATTGTCAAGAATGTTAGATCAAACACAGTGATGAATGACAATTAAGTGAGCCAAGATTATTTGGCCCTGGATTTGCAGCATTCCAACTCTCCACAATCACGGGAATTCTCATCAGTCAATCAACCTTGTAGAATTGTTAATGCAGGTGTGGCTTTCTCTGGAACTTTAGTTCACATTATTGATCACTTACAGCATGCCTAAAAGCCTGAGTCTCACTCTGGGTCAACCAAAAATTAAAAGGAACACAGTTCAAACAGTTCACAGTTTAACGTGGTTCACAAAAGTAAGTTGACACAAGTAACCAATGTAAAAGTTGTAACAGCCATTCCACGAGTTTTTAAGAACAAGGGGAAATCCTAAATAAAAAATAGAGGAAAGCAAAAGCGTTAGGGTCAGAACCTGGGGTTAAGCAGCCTTATCAAGGCACCTGTTCCCAATATGACAAGTAAAAGAAAACCCTGGAGATCCATTCAGTGTGGTCACACTGGGAAGAGGAACAAATAAAAAGATCCCGGGATCCCCCAAGTCCATCTCTGGAGCACTGGCATGAGGTTTGTATTTAAATAGTGGACAAGGGGAATGCATAACTGAACAGTTCCGGTCACCCTGTGATCCTGCACATCCTCGTCATGATGGCTCCCGTGTGTACCACAAGTTGTCAGAACTGTGTCATGTCTCTTTCTAGGAGACAAGTTTCTGCTCTGGCTGACACCAACATTCAGTCTTTTCCTTCTCCATTATTAAGTAGCGGAGGGGGCAAGGTGGTTACAACAGAAAGGATACATGGATTTTCACAGGCAGAAGACTGGCAGGGCGTTCACATAAGAGGTGGAGCAGGCAGCAAGGCCAAGAGAGGTCAAGAACACAGAGTTGAAGAAATTTATCTGGCATATATTGAAGGTCCTTGAAAGGAAATCATGTGGGAGAATTTGTTGTGTACACTGAAGGTCAAGTTTCGAGGCTAATGCACTTTTCTCATACATCACTGTTTCTTCCCCTTTAAAAGTCATCTGTGCCTTCCAACTATTTCCTTAAAGATATTGATCTCCTGACCATACAGAGGTGATGTGAGCCAAGACAGGTAAACATGAAGTATTGATCTCGGTACAAGAAACAATTCCAGGTATTCCACAGAGATTAGCACAGGGGTTCAGAAAAATGAGCCTAAGGTCCGAGTAAGTTTTCATCTCCAGCTTTTGGAGGTTTGGGTTTGGTTTTTGTCTTGCAGGTGGTGTTTGTTGCTTTTCTTGTTTTAATGCTAGTTTTTTATTATGTCACACAACCAGATTTTGGTCCTCAATGAGCATATACTACTTAAGGCAGCTTCCAAAGAAGTTGCTAGCTCTGTGTCATGATGAATAACAAAGATGCAGCTTTAATTTGTGGCATTTATTGGCTGCATGGTGTTAGAGATGGTGTCTAACTTTCTTGGCTTCTCCATCAACAAATATTTCAAATAGGAATGCTTCAGGTTCAATGAGACAGTACACATACGGAACGCACATAGAGCTGTATATAGTGTCCTGCAGCCAAGAAGCACCAGGAGAAATACCTGTAGTTGGGACAACTTAGATTTATTACAGAGCATAAGAATATGCACTATGGTGAACTATGCGGGGGCTTAGGAAGAGGGTGTTAGAAAGCATTTGAAAGATCTCTATTTCGCTTGGGTGGTGTGGAGAAAACTTCACAGGAAAAAACTGCTAGGACTGGCCTGGACTGGGTGCTGTCAGGAAACTTTACTGAACACCATTAGGAAGACTGGCCTGAATTGGGTGATCTTGGGACGTGGGGGCAGTTTAATGACTGGACATCTGGATGCTAGGAGCATGGCATGGTGGAGCTATAACCAACAACATGGAGAAACTCAAAGAGTGAGGAGTATGTGATATCAAAAGACAAGATTCAAACAAACTTAGTTTTAAAAAAATAATTGTATTCTATTTTCAATTATAGAAAAATACACATCATCCTATAAATTAGAATGACTTCTCTCCTGAGCTGAGCAAAGAGTGTGGCTTCATCAGCAGGACAGGGCTAAGAAAAGCAAAAATGAAGAGGGAGAAGGAGACTGGGGACATCATAGTCACTTAGAACAGGTAGAACTTTCTCTGCCGGCCAGCTCAGGGAAACTAGGCCCAAGCTGCCTGACTCCTAGGGTAGGTGATCTCCTGGGGGTAGGTGATGGTTAATGTTGATTGCCAACTTGACGGGTTCTAGAACCACCTTGTAGACACACCTTGATCATACCTGCAAGAGGGTATCTGATTGGGTTTAGTGATGTAGGAGCAGCATCATGCCATGGACCAGGGCGCTGGACTGAGTAAAAAGAAGGAAGCAAGCTGAGTACCAGTGTTCGTCTCTCTCCACTTCCTGCTGGCAGGTTCGCTGTGAACAACCACCCATGATCCCGCAGCTGTGTCTTTGCTGCCGTGTTATACTTTCCAGCTCTGCCTCAAAATAAACCCTTCCATCCTTCAGCTGATTTGGCCAATTTCATTGCAACAACAGGAAAATGAAGTACTGCAAGGGGAAATTAGCCCACTTCAGAGTGTAGTCTGAACACACAGCAGTAAGAGCGAGTGACCCCACTCCAGTTTGGGATGGTCTGATTGTTGTATTTTAAAAGTGGCGCAAGGGAGTCAAACCATACAACAGGGCCCACATGGGAGGCTTATTGAAGGGAGGGGACAGAAGGGGCAGAGACTGGTCCCTGGGGACAAGAGTGAAGGAAAAGAAAGAGAAAGAGATGGAAGGTGGGCAAAGCCCGCCTTTTATAAAGAAACAGAGCAAATGGGCCCAGGGGGTGCTCTTAGTGACTGCAGCTGAGGAGATATCCTGTCAGGACCCTAAGGCAGGCCAGTACAGATGCCTGAATGCTAATATTCCTCCCTTTGGTTTATTATAAAAAGGTGAGGAGATAGAAAGGGGTAGCAGGTGAGGCAGGGATAAGGGCACTGTATTCTTGAGACTTCTTCCTGCTGATCTGGGGGGCATTGATCGTCGTTGGGGGACCTGAGGAAACTAGGGTGCTGGCCACATCCTAGGGTAGCTGGCTCTTTCATTTCACTGTCCAGGCTCTGTGGAACCGTTACTTGGACCTGGCAAGATGTTTTCTCGAGGTGGATCCAAGTCAACTCCCTGGAGATCACAAGAAATCATGATGAGGTCACCAGTCAAGATGGAGGAAAGCCACGTGGTTGCTGTTAATAGTTACATGCACATACAGAATTAAACAGGAGTTGAATAAATAGGGAGAACGGGTGTGTTCTGAGCAGGACAAAGCTGGCTCTGATTCGCACGACGAAGCAAACAGAACATTTAGAGAGGGAGAGCAGACATTCACAAGCAGGTCTTGGAGCAAAGAAAAAGAAAGTGGAGAATTCTTTCTTGGTTCTGCAACTGCCTGGTCCAAAGAATGGTCAGGGGTCTCCAAAAGACATCCCAATGGAAGCAAGGAGGTGTACGACACAGTTCCCAAGGATGAGGCAAAGAGAAGAAGATCCAAAAGCCTGAATGTTCTGGCATCCCAGGGATTCAGGGAGGATCAGAATAAGTGGGCACAAGCTGTCCAGTACATCGTCACACAAGAACAGAGGCTGAGGGCAAAAAGCCCGAGCGATACACAGTTGCCTGGTACCAGGACTTAAAGAAAAGCCGGAAGTCAAGGAGAGGACTGTGTAAGGGAAGTGAATCCTCACATCTAGGAGAATGGTCAGAGGCAGAGAGCCCCACCAGAGCCCCAATTGTTGGTAATGAATGGAAGGCAAAGCTGTTGGAGAATGAGGAAGTAGATTTGTTGCAGGTGGAGGAGAACAGATCTGCTGCGGGTAGAGCAGGTAGTTCGGGTCCTAGCGTGAAGTGAGTACCTTTGGCGGACCCCTGCCAAGGTATGCCACTAAGCAAACATGCCACACGCAACAGAGTTAGCGCAAGAGGTTTGTTGGGAGGGGGAGAGCCATACCTGAGAGAGTGAAAGGCCTTGTCAGAGTGGGGACTTGACAGAGGCAGGCAGGCCGGCAAGAGGAAGAGAAGCGAGAGAGAAAAGAAGAGGCAAGAGAGGGAATTAGAGACAAAGAAAGGAGTAAGAAGCAAGAGAAGAGACCAAGGGAGCGAGCTCTGCCTGGCGAGGGGGCACATCTCGCACAGCTGGTGGTGGAAAGGGACCTGGCAACAGGTCAGGAGTAACTGCTTTGGCAGCAGAGGCGGACTGCTGCTGCTGCTGCTGCTGCTGCTGCTGCTGCTGCTGCTGCTGCTGCTGCTTCAGAAACCAATGCTGGGATGCTTTAAGCAGAGTTAGACGTATAAGACCCCAGCTTTTTTAAAAATCTGTTTGAGAGAGTTCACTTAATGAAAGAGGAAATGCAACTTAACTGGCTTCATAGCTAGCAGGAGATGAGTCCGGGAACAGGAAAGAAGAACAAAGGGAGGGCTTAGAGCGAAGATAAGAAAAAGAATCTTGAAAATTGGGTACCTCCTTCCAATTATCTGATCGCTGGCAGAAGTTGCAAAGATCCCGTAAAATATTGGGGTTTCCAGGTTTAAGGTTTTCTAAAAGACATCCCAGAGGAGAAGTTGGGCTTATGCTGCTAGGTGCTGTCCCCATGAGTGAGGTGGAGAAACAAGAACCAAGGGCCTGAATTTCCTAGCATCCCAGGAAAACAAGGAGGATCCGAAAATCAGGCACAAGCTGCCTCCTCACACAAAGGCACAAAGGACCGGGGCTAAGGGGCTCTGAGTAGGCACAAGCTGTCCCCTATGTCTTCAGGCAGGAACAGGGGCCAGGGAGCTCCGAGCCTGAGGGACACGTGGTTTGCCTGGTAACAGGGCTTGTCAGGGCTGAGAGGCGAGAAACCACAATCAAGAGACGATCCTCACTGGATCCTCACTCATGGGAAGTAACCAGAGGTGGAGAAGGGAAACTCATCAGTTGTGCCAGTGTTGGATGGAGGGCCCAGCAGTTGGGTAGTTGGAAGGTGAGCCAGCTGTAGGTAGACTGGTTCCAGGTACCAGGGAACCTCAGACTGCTGGCAGGAAAGAGGAAGCGCCAGGAGAACCTGCTGAATTTCACAGCACCAAATGTTGTATTTTAAAAGTGGTTGTATTTTTTTTAAAATATTGTATTTTGAAGGTGTTGTATTTTAACAGGTCCAACGTGGGGCGTTTATTGAAGGGAGGGGAGAGAAGGAGGTAAAGACCGGTCCCTGGGGACGAGAGCAAAGGAAGAGAAAAAGAAAAAGAGATAGGAGGTGGGCAAAGCCCGTCTTTTATAAAGAAGCATAGCGAATGCGCCCAGGGAGCGCTCTTAGTGGCTGTAGCTGAGGATATATCCTGTCAGGACCCAAAGGGCAGGCCAGTACAGATGCCTGAATGTTGGCACTGGTGGAGCCTGTTTTCCAGAGCTGAGCCTAAAATGAAAGCTTACTCTATAACGGCTTCCCATGAATTTATTGAATATGGGCATTTTGATATTACAGACTAACATTTTCTTTTCATGTGCTTAGACAAAGTTAAGTGGGTTTGTTTTGCCTCATTTCATCATGGCCACGGAGTGTCCTTGTCTGGCACTGGTGTTCTGCAAAGGTGTTGTTCAGCAGAATAGCAGCACCATGCTCTGGCTTTGCCTGTCGGATCAGTTTCTAAAAGCATTGAACCTGCTTCTCGGTGTCAACATGTCAAGAGCTGTCGCTTTCTTTCTCATACCCTTGGCACATAAAAGATTCTAAATGCAAATAAACAGGAGTTTGAGTTTCTAGTTTATAAAGAGCACTCTGGATTTTCCTGCAGAAAAGCACTGCAACTGTAACACGCTGTTGAAAATATTGTTTGTAGAACCTTTAAGTATCTTTTAACACATCTTCGTTTAAAGCCGAAAGCAGCATTCCAACCTCTCATTCAGAGCAGAAAACAGAAAGGTCTTCCATTCTACTGAACCAGTTACAGAAACACGACCCTGTGCTGCATTAGTGTGCAGGGGGACACAAAATTAAAGGACAGAAAAGCCAATCGTGGACAGTCTCAGAATCTAGAAATAGTATCTCATCATTTCTAAAAACCCTCAATATCCAGACAGTTACCATTACCATCCTTTCAAGTGGTCACTCTGAATGACTATACCAGAAATTTGAGATAAAGAATTGCTATATCAAATGAATAGATTAAAAACAATAGTATTAATGACCAAACTCCCACTGTACTCTCATCAAATTACAAAATATCGCGAAGTCCAAAGCCACCAAGTTTTTGCCTAAGGTATAGAATATGTGAATTCCACAGATGGGAGAAGTATAAAGCTAGGGCAACCATTTTGGACAACAACTTGGTCAATCTCAGAAAAGTGAGCCAGGCTGTGGTAGCTCACTCACAAGGCAGAGACAGAGGTCTAAGCCTGGTCTGCACAGCAAATTCTAGGCACCCAATGGGACATAGATTCTGGCTCAAAAAAGGAGGCAGGGGTAAGACAGATATATCTCTTTTCTTTTTCTGAGAGAAATCATGGAGATTTATTTAGCCTGTGTTTTAAATAGGGAGTCTGAATATAATCAAAGTATATTATATTCATAAACAAAAACGTGACAGTGAAGTCCATTCCTATGTGCAGCTAATGGTGCTGCTGAAACAAAAGAATAAAATAAAATGTTGCAACCTGAAAAAGTATGTTTGAGACAGGACCTCACTTTTAATCCAGACTAGACTCTCTTTCTTTGTTGTCCATCCACAAGAGAAATTCCTGGGCCAATTCCACAACCCTGTGTTGGAGAAACTGCCATTCATTTTGCATTCTCACGAGTAGTACACGAGGCTTCTAGTCTTGTCACATTGTCACCAGCAATTTCTGATCTGACTTTTGAATCTAATCATCTTAAACAGTCTGGCATGGATGGAGGAGGAATTCTGGGGTCCCCACTTCCCAGTGCTGAACTATTTTCTACTGATAAGATTTAGGGAGAGGAGAAATCACTGCCTTGAGTCTTATACCCAGTGATGACCCCATCAAGATGTGATAATTCCAATCCCATCATCACACAGGTGGCTGTGGTTAGAGTAAATGGGTCACAAAGCTAAACCAAATGACATGAA
The DNA here is from genome assembly GCF_007827085.1 of Peromyscus californicus insignis. Lineage (NCBI taxonomy): Eukaryota > Metazoa > Chordata > Mammalia > Rodentia > Cricetidae > Peromyscus > Peromyscus californicus. The sequence goes on along the minus strand of NW_026294413.1, from coordinate 37,282,139 downwards.
TCTGAGAAAGGGACTGGTAAGGATGGGGAGGGTTAATGTGAACAGAAGGGTCATAAGAAAGGGTTGTGGTGGGGAGAGTAATCAGAATACATTTTATACACATTTGAAATTCTTAAATAACAACATTAATCAATGAAAAATAATCCAACCTTCCTAGTGGGTAGGAAGTTATTTTGATCTCTGCCACATTTTTTTTACAAAGAAAATATTATTAGAATACAGCTGCACTCATTCTCCTTAGTACTCTCTACATGGTTTTGCTATGGAGCAGGAAACCAGTTACAACAGATTTTAAGGCCTGTGAAGGAAGCCTAATATACTGGTGGTGTGGCCCTTACATGATTTTCTTCTTTTGGTATATGACAGTTACTTTTGTTTGCTATTTTTCTTCAATGTGAATAGTTTTCTAATACAAAATAAATATTGATTTCCCACAGTGGAGCCAAGTGTCTGTTTTTCTGATACCCACATAGGACTTAACATCACTTTTAAAGAAAACAAAAATTCAGTTTAACAAGGTCAAAAATATCTTGCACTGTAATCAGTCAGTATGGAGAATAGAGTTGATATTATATTCATATATGAGTCTTTTTAAAAATACAGTCAAGCAATTTGTGCTCTGATAAGTTTTCTCCGGGGTCTTATGCTGTAAGTTCAGATAGAAATTCTTCATAGGGAATGTAATTAGTATAACACAGTTTAATGTCATGGTTAATAGTTTCCAAGAGTGTTCTGATTAGAAAATTAATCTGCCTATGTTTGTAGATGATAGAGCCATTTAAAAGAGAACAGAAATATTCCTGTTAATGTGAGATACTTAACTAAGGTTCATTTCAAAGTGTGAGATGTCACTGCCAGACCACACTCCCCATATTGGAAATAAATAGAAAAAATGAATTAGGTAATTATTAAGACTGTTGTACGATTATCACTTAATGGCTTTCTATTAAAGCACAATTACTAAAGCCTAAATATAATTTGTTAAGTCACTTGAACTAATTTGTCTGACAATAGCAAATAGTAACTCTGTCAGTCAAAAGTTAAATGTAAAATAAGCGATAAAACCTCTGTGCTGCCCAAGAGATATTTTCAAGTTGTCTTTTTCTTTCATCAGTGCTGGTATCTCATCACCAAGTACATTTTCCTTTTTACATTCTGAGTTAATACTATGTTGTGGATATTCTGTAAAATCAAACATGTGGCAAGCCTGTCTTTATTAAGGTCTCTCCTTAAGATGTCCACCTGTGTCCACCCTCCGCTTTGTGGTTCAGTCTACTTGAATGCATCTTGCTCTAATACTGTCATTCCCTCAATACTGCAATGAACCGGTTGGCGTTTACATCATTAAATGGTAGTGTTACATAGCTCATTGCAGTAGTTAGCACAATTAGCACTCTTGCCTCACTGCTGAGATGTCTGACTTAAAAATTGCCAGTGAAATTAAGCTGCACCACCACACTGTCCTGACACTATGCTCACAAGTCACTGGACAATTTTATAATATCAGCAGACCCTCATTCCCAGTACTTAATCTTTCTCTCTTTGCCAACATCGATTGTGATGACCTTCCAGAGAATCACTGCTCTCCTCATCTCTCTAAACCATACTATCTTGACCTCTGCTGGGCCTTTTCAGTTTTGTTCTCATTTTCTCATGCCATAGTGCATCTTACGTCTTAATATGCAGGATGCTCAAGGTTGGAATGCTGTGGGATGGTCTGTATGTCAAGTGTGTTGCTGATTGGTCAATAAATAAATCACTGATTGGCCAGTGGCTAGGCAGGAAGTATAGGCAGGACAAGGAGGAGAATAAAGCTGGGAAGTGGAAGGCTGAGTCAGAGAGACACTGCCAGCCGCCACGATGAGAAACAGCATGTGAAGATGCTGGTAAGCCACGAGCCACGTGGCAAGGTATAGATTTATAGAAATGGATTAATTTAAGTTGTAAGAAAAGTTAGCAAGAAGCCTGTCATGGCCATACAGTTTGTAAGCAATATAAGTCTCTGTGTTTACTTGGTCGGGTCTGAGAGGCTGTGGGACTGGCAGGTGAGAGAGATTTGTCCTGACTGTGGGCCAGGCAGGAAAACTCTAGCTACACTGGAAGCCTGATTTGATTCCACCCTGTGGTAGTCTTGGATACCGTAAAACAGCTAGAGAAGTGATGCTTCCCCGTATGAATCTTGTCTCAGTTTACTCTTCTCCAAAATGAGGAGATTACATTTTCCCATCCAAGCAAAGCTGAAAGGACCTATAAGACAGGGAAAGGGCATCAACTAGCACATGATTCTAAACCCTCTTCCAAGCGGCCATGAAAGCAGCAATTCATCTACCTGTTGAATCAATGGTTGTTTTACATGAGACATCACATGAAACAGCAGAATGAGTCTTCAAAACAAAATGGGATGTAAATCAGTTTCTCAACTCTTCCTTTTTACCATGACCTTAAATTCTTTCATACATATTTTCCCCAGTGCCCTTCTCTTAAAATCCATGACATTTTAAGACATTAGACATACTGTAATGTGTTTATGAACTGTATGCCTATCAGTGCTTTACACATAAAGAGGCAATTTCTCTGCATCCTGAGAACCAATTTTTATGACCTTGGTGAAGGATGCTGTTGTCTCTGCTTCCATGCTTATGACCCACTAAATAATTGGGTAGTTTCCAGTTGCCTTCTGATCCTCTGAGAATTTTTATTTACATTTAAGAAATAGGAGAAATAATTGGCAAGCGTATGGTTGCAAGTAATTGAGGTAAAGTGTAGGAAAGGTTTTAGTAAAGAGCTTAGTATATATTATATGCTCAATTAAGATTCATTTACCTTCACATTCCAAGTCCCTTCCAGTCTATGAAATCATAACTGTACTTGAATATTTTCAGTGTAAACAAAACATTCAGCCTCTGGAAATCCACTGGTGCCTCTTTCCCACCCAACACCAATGCCTGCATGCATCAGCACTATCATTCACTGTTCAGGCAAAAAGTTCTCTTTGTCTTGCCCGGCCACCCCCACTTTGACACATTATAATCAAGGTGGTACAAAAAGCGCCACCCCAAATCTGGAAAGGAGGAATGGAATGGGTGGCCTCTCTGCGTTGGCCTTTTGTCAGCACAACAAAATACCTGAGAAAAACAACTCCAGAAAGTTGGCTCCGATAATGCAGACTATCACATAGCATGGTGGTAATATATGACAGAGAAGGCTGCTCACCTTATGGAAGCCAGGAAGCAAGGAGAGAAAGTGACCAGGGACAAGATACACCCTACAAAAAAGATATGTCCTAGGTCACCTTCTTCTTTTAACTTGGTCCCACTTCCTGATAGCCCATCAACTGGGCTGCAAATATGTTTCAGTGGAAGAGAGCTTGCCCAGCACCCAGGATGCTGTGTACTTGATCCCCAGTAACACACATACTCCACTCCAGCTTAACCAAACCACCAAAGTAAGCGCAGATGATGTCCAAAAGCAAGCAAATACCTTTCAGCTATGCTCTCTCAATGGGATAAGTCTTCAACACTTAAACTTCAGGGATACATTTCAAGTCTAAATCATAAGTCACCCAGATAATTAAACCAATTAAATTAGTATTTATGAAAAAGAAGATTGGGTTTCATTATTATTCTGGGCAAAATGTCTTATGACTTTTACTTCAAAAATAGACTAATTCTATGTAAGGAAAAACATTCATCATCAGTTTAAAAATTAAAATTGAAATTGAGAAATGTAAGACTGTTCCACAGACACATGAAACACAGGACACACACACACACACACACACACACACACACACACACACACACACACACACAAAATGCAACATCCATCCCTCTCTTCCTGCATCACCTAAGAAACCCACCTCACTGGACAGCAGCAGGACCTCTGAGTTATCTGTGTAGAAACCGTCTCCATTTCCCATCTAGTCTTTAACTCCTGTCTGTTCTTCCCCATCCATTCCACTCAGATCTGTCTGTCTGCACTACTGCCCAGCCTCAAGCTAGTTTCTACTGCTCTCTACGATGCACTCTTATGCTTCCAACAAACTCTGCAGCTACTTGCCATAGAACTACTCTGAAATGATAGCTGATGCTCTGTGTCACTCCTTAGGTTTTGCTGGTTGGTTGGTTAATTTTTTTTTTTTTTTGAGACAAGGTCTCACTATCCTGGCCAGACTGCCTTTGAACTTGTGGTATCTCTGCCTCTGTCTCCCAAGTGCTGGGATTACAGATGTGCGACACATCAGATCAGGACCCAGCTGCTCTACCTTCACACTCTTAACACTTTAAAAGAGGAGACAGTTCTCCGTGAGAAACTGACACAGATCACATGGCAATGTGGCTTCCACTGGAACCCAGATACCTGAAAATCCCTTTCACTTGACGCTTCATCTCATGGGAAATCTGTTGACTTGAAAAGAAACTAACTTGGGCCTAGCTTAGGGAACGACGTGCTCTCTGAGTTTACCAAGCTCTTAAAATGCTTAGCCGCAGACACTAGGCAGAGGCTTTTCTCTATACTCTAAGAAAATATTCCTTCCTAGATATGCAGAGATCTGCATTTTAATAAGAAGAGGATTCTTGCAGTTTATTTTTGGTGCCAGTGCGTTTCTAACTTGTCTTTGTAAAGAATTTCTTAGGGAACTTTGTTCACTTCCCAGTACTTTTCCACCCTTCTGGTAATTAGGGAACCTGATTCATAGTACTGCATTGTTTAAATTACTATAGATTTTTCTTTCTTCCTTTTCCTAGTTTTAATTTTACTGTAGAATATCGCTCCAAAAATGTGCAATTTAGACCTGTGTTGCCATCTCTCTTTCTTCTCTCCCCTAATAAATCGTTTCCTTTACCTTAGGTTATATCTTGGTAAATAAGTTTTCAAGATTTGTCTTTTCTTAAAGGCAAATGCTTGTGCCTAATTATCTTTCCACCATATGGCTCCTCTTCTCGTCTTTATTCTTCAAAACTCTCACGCTCTTCTTCTGCAGTTGCCACAGAACTCGCGTGCCCTCTTCCCATTATATTTGCACACTTTGAAACCTACCATCTGTCGTCGTCCTTCAGATGGTGACTGAATCCTGAATTTGTTTGAAAGTCTTGCCACCTCTATAGCTCTAGCTCTCCCCTCTCACCGTTTTATGACCCCCTAAGGCTGATTTCCATTTCTTACTAACAGGGGGAAGTAAACTGGAGTAAACACCATACAACGTTCTCTCTTCACTCACACGAGGACGAGAGATGCCTTGTTGTAAGTAAGGACAAACTTCACAGGCACATGTAGAAATGCACAAGCTTGAATGAGCTATAGAGGATGCTGAAAAGATGACTATGTCTTATCATCATCCTGTTAGAGTCCTCTGGGAGAAAGAGACACCACAGAGAATTTGTCTTAGTCCTTTTGGGCCAGTCTAACAAAATATCACAAAGTGTATAGATTATCAACCACAGATATTCCCCCCACTGTTTGAAAAATCTATGAGTTACAACATCCAGGTACCAGCAGGTTCAGCGAACTGTTCTTCTTGTGGTATCTTCTCCTGGTAGAAAGGACATGGGACTTTCTCCAGAGTGGCTTTTATAAGGGCACTAACACTGTTTATGAAAGTCATGCCCTCCTGTCTCAATCACCTCCCAAAGGAACCATTCCAAACACTATCACATTGGAGATTGTGTTTCAACATATGAATTTTGATGAGACACAAAAATTCAGTCTATGACAGAACTGTAGCTGAAGACCTTTTTGATAGATGAAATCGTACAATTGTACAAACATGTGCTAGCCCTCATTCAAATCTATGTCCGACATTTCACGTTCAGTCACAGTGTATCTCTTTAGTAACTGCTCATTCCTCTGACCTTTATAGATTTACCCAGATAGTCTGCTTAATTAAACAGTACTTGCAGTTTAATATAACTTTCTGAATTGAGGTTCCAGAACATAGGATTCCATTCTCCAATTTAATTATTTAAAGTACATATTCTTTGTCATCTTATGTACACATAATCTCCAGCATCTTTTGTTTTGTTTTGTTTTGTTTTTTCAAGACAAGGTATCACTATGTAGCTCTAGCTGTCCCTGGAACTCACTATGTAGACCCAGCTGCCAAGAACTCACAGAGATCTGCCTGCTTCTGCCTCTCAAGTGCTGGGATTAAAGTCATGTACCGCTATGCCCAGCTGGATCTCAGGCATCTTGATCATGTCCTCCATTAGTCTCTCTCTCGATCTCTCTCTCTCTCTCTCTCTCTCTCTCTCTCTCTCTCTCTCTCTCTCTCTCTCTGTGTGTGTGTGTGTGTGTGTGTGTGTGTGTGTGTGTGTGTGTGTTCTTATGTATGCATAGGCAGAGGTTGATGGCAGTTACTTTTCTCAATTGTTTCCCACCTTTTTTTCCGAGAGTATGTCTCTTACTGAATTTGAAGCTCACTGATTTTGTAGACTAGCTGGCCAGCAAGCCTCAGGGATCCTCTTGTCTCTGCCTTCTCAAGCACTGGGATCACAGGCAGCAACTATAGGTTCATGCTGCCTTGCTTGGCTTTTTTCTGTGATGGTGGGTGTTGAACTCAGACTTCATGCTTGTGAAGCAAACGCTGTGCTTACTGAGCCATTTCCCCAGCCACTCTTCACTCTCTACTTGGGAACACTCCTGTCTTTGAATTCTGTCTTGATACAGCTGCACCCAGTCCTGTCCAGTAGAGTGGTTAACTAAAGATTTTTCTCTAATTCTCTAGTAAATACTCCGAGGACCTCAACTTGAATTTCAGGTGTAGAGTGATCATGCTTTCATATGACAAAAAAAATACCATTTTCATTCACTTAAATATTAAAATATATCAATTTCTGAATAGTTTACCTATCAATGACTCATTTCTTTTTTGATAATCCCCAAAACATTCTTTCAGTAACTTATTGTATGTAATATAAGAGGTAGATTATTGAATCTACTCTGAAAAAAAGAGGATATAGATATGACAAGATAAAAAGCAGATTATTGAATCTACTCTGAAAAAAAGAGATATAGAAATGATAGGATAAACAGGTAGATTATTGAATCTACTCTGAAAAGAAAAAAAAGAGGATATAGATAAGAGGTAGATTATTGAATCTACTCTTAAAAAAAGGTATAGAAATGATAGGATAAAGAGGAGATTATTAAATCCACTCTGAAAAGAAAAAAGGGAGAGTAGAGATGTGATAAGATAAAAAGGTAGACTATTGAATCTACTTAAAAAAGCAACTACTAGTTTTAGATATTTTACATTGGATTGGATTTTTGTATATTGCATACAAATTTTGTATATTGATACAAATTTGAGATTAATTTTGTTAGAATATACTGTACGTATACATCTACTCTTGTTCAAGGTATTGTACCTATACTGCTCATTTAGCAATGTAATGCAAATTGCTAGTCCTTGAAAGTTATTGTTAACAACTAATTAGGCTATAAAGAAATGCAGGTTAGTAGTTAGTCACCTACTACAATCAAACTTGTAGTCAGGTTAGGTATGTTTTCAAGGTCAAACAGAGATATATTTTAGATAGGTCATCTTTAAACACTTCAGAGATCTATAGAATATGTCATTTAAGATAGATTCTTTTTTTATGACTCTGAGACATGTCTGCTCCTGGCAGCACCAATCTATTTCAGAGAAGACGATGGGCATTGAAGAAACTCCATATGGAGTTTACTTTCTTTGTGGCAAAAGTTAGCCACTGGGCAAGAAACTGCCCTTGCCTTGACTGCTGACAGTATGCTGTCCAAATGGGACAAGCAGGACACAAAAGAAAGGACTGCCAAAACTTGCTAAGACAAAGTAGGAAAAACCTTTAGAAAATCCTGCTTCATAGATGAATCTGTCAGATATGCTAGGCCTGTAGGCCAAAGATGGATGCCCCAGTGTTGCAGAGGAACCTTGGGTGACTGTCCAGGCAGCCAGCTGTTTCTGTCATTTCTCACATTTTTTTGTAAGTCACTTACCTGCACTTCCTGCTTACTCGGTAAATATTATTTCCTTCTTGGGTCTCTGAGGGAGCTGAAGAATAGATAGTTATAGTTATAGCTTTCCTTGTTTACAAATTCAGAAAGGAAACTCACTAATAAGGTATAAAGTGTATAAGTTTGAAAGACATTGAAAGATAGTGTTTGGTTAGTAATACAAGTTAGGATAGAAAGTGAATTAGGTACAACAATTTGGACTCACCAAAATAGGATAGATAATGGACTATTTTCTCTGAATTTGTCAAATGTTTATGGACTGGGTATTGTTAATGTAATTCTTGACTGTATATATTGTATATACTTATTGTATATAATTTTTCTTAGTTATAACCTTCTTTATTATTTTAGACAAAAAAGGGGGAAATGTGGTGAGATATTATGTACCCTAATAAAATTTGCTTGAAGATCAGAGAACAGAACAAGCCACTAGATTAAACATAGAGGCCAGGCAGTGGTGGCACACACCTTTAATCCTAACACTCGGGAGGCAGAGATCTGTCTGGATCTCTGTGAGTTCTAAGCTACCCTGGAATACATGAGATTGACTCGATCTAGGAGAGAAAACAGAGCCAGGCAGTGGTGACACACATCTTTAATCCCAGTACTGGGAAGCGCACATGCCTTTAATTCTAGGAAGTGATGACTAGGGGGAGAAAGGTATATAAGGCCCAAGGAGACAGGAACTGAAAGCTTTTCAGCAGAAGCATCCCTTTAATCTAGAGGCATTTTTGGCTGAGGAAGCTCATTCAGCTAGAGGCCTTTTGGCTAAAGGCTTTTCAGGCTGAGGTGTCCTAGAGGTAAGATGCAGCAGTGGCTTGTTCCTTTGTCTCTCTGATCTTTCAAGGTTTACCACAATATCTGGCTGAGTTTTTTATTAAGACCATCTAGGAATTTGTGTTACATTAAACATTTTATAAACTAGGACTCACTCTGAAAGTATGAATAATAATTTGTTCCTAGTATGAGTATACCTCATGTTATATAGGTATGTTGTTGTAGAATATTATTTTAAGGTGTGTTACTTTTGTTTATGTTGCATTTGTTTAACTCTGTGAAGCTGTGTTACTGTGCGTGTCTAAAACACCTGATGGTCTAATAAAGAGCTGAACAGCCAATAGCAAGGCAGGAGAGAGAGAGAGGTGGGGCTGGCAGGCAGAGAGAGTATATAGATGGAGAAATCTGGGAGGAGAGGGGAAAAAAGAGATGAAGGAGTGAAGGAAGAAGAAAAGGGAGAGAAGTAGAAAGACTCCAGGGCCAGCCACCCAGCTACACAGCAAGCCATGGAGAAAGAGTAAGAAGTAAGAGAATGGGAAAAGCCCAGAGGGAAAAGGTAGATGGGATAAGTTAAGGAAAGCTGGCAAGAAACTAAGTCAAGCTAAGGCTGGGCATTCATAATAAAGAATAAACCTCTGTGTATGATTTATTTGAGAGCTAGGTGGTGTGCACCCCTAAAAAAGAAAAAAAACCCAACAGCAGTATGTTTTATATATTTGTGTGTATATAACATTTTGAATACATATTTTATTTCTAATATTTACTTTTATATATTTAAATATATAAAAGTATATTTTAAGACAATGTTAGCATTATTTTCATTGCATAGACTGTCTAGCTGATGTTAGCAGAAAGCATGACAGATGGCAGGAAAATAGTATTTAGCCTTAAGACTGTGTCATAAATCATTCATAAGTGAATCATTTATCCTTCACAGATAATCAGGAGTTGATAGTGTCACAACCTGAGGACTGAATTCAAAGAGGGTTCTGGTTGGCCAGGCCTTAGGGAAATGTCTAGGCATGCCCATAGGAAGGTAGACTTATAATGGTGGGGCAATAGGATAGACCCACACATCCAAACCACCGGCAGTTGGAGAGGAACTTCTCAAAGGAAACTGAGATAGTTATGTTAGTCTATTTTCTGTTGCCACTAACACAGTAGCACGGGGTGTTGGAGTGATAAAGAAAAGGGTTTATTTTAGGTCATGGGTCTAGAGTTCCAATACCAAGATACACATTTGGTCATAATGTCATTGTTGTCACAGACCCATGGTGCCACAAGGTATCACATGACAAGAGAAACAGGGTGCACATGTGTCGGTTCTTCTTGTCTCTCTCCTATGAAACAATTAGAGTTCAATCACAGGACCCAACTGGAAGAACTTTATCCAGTCCTACTTACCTATTCCAAGCCCCGTGTGTAGATGCTGTAATCACATTCAGATGCTACCCGCCCCCCTAACATCCCAAAGTGAGGATTAAGTTTCACTACACAAATTTGGAAGATACTATCAGACCATATGTCCACAGCAACACGCTTGCCAGTAACAACAAGGTCAAACAGAATCCCAAACAGACAAAATTGAGATAATCACATAAACCCACTGGGGTAGATCTGCCATTCTACCATAGTCTGTTAATCTTTCTATTCCACAGTTGGTGACTGTGACTGCTGCATCATGACCACTCACTAAATATCAGTTACTCTGACATTTTCTAATGTTAGTGTGGACCTCGGGGTATAACGGAATTTTATCATGAATTTAGGGAGAGGTACTGTTTTTAAATGTGTGTGTAAAGATGACATCTAGTGTGGCTTTTTTAAAAAAAAATAGCCCATGTCTGGAATGGTTGAGAGAAAGCTGAAGGACGAATGGCAGAAGAGGTGATAAGCCCATTTGTATTTATAATGTAAAGGCTATTATTTGTTTTCCATAGCAGGTTTTCATTAAGTAGACACAGGAACACTGTTTGATATCTGCCTGCCTCTTAAGTCCCTCCAGTACACAGTCTATGATAGCCAAGGCCATTTTGAAGGTTCAGAGCTAACAAAAGGGAATTTTTAAAGATTTCCTATGTAATTTTCTTAGGATCCCTTAGGTATGCTGTTTCTAGAGGTTCCCGGCAGGCCATCGCTTGTTTAAGGGTCCAGCCTGTTTTATTCCAGTGCTTTTCTCATTCAGCATCCTGAACTATATTCTAGAGCTTTTTACACGTGGGTACAATGGTTAGACCTTAGCCCATGCATTATTGAAAGTTTATCGAAGAACTGAAGGAAGCACTGCACCCTCAGAGAGAGAGAGAAAGTAAGTTTAATTTCTAGGAAGAGCTGAGTAGGGAATCGGTGGTAGACTAGGGAACTGCTAAAAAGAGAAAGGGAGAATCAACATTTTGCTTTCATGAGACAAGCAGAACATCATAGGAAATCGACCAATCAATCACCAATATCCAATTTTCTTAAAAGCCAAAGATTTGAAAATGCTCTATTTAACGTCTTTATTCCCTTCTCTACCTGGCTTTAGTTATGGAAAACTACAACTTCAGAACTATACGGAGGGGTAAAATGTAAACCATACTAAACTCATAGCCTTGTGTGTGAGTCTGTGAAACGTAATAGTAAGAAAAATGATGTTATAAAGAGTTTTATATACACAAATTCATGGAGTCTCTTTAAATATCATTTTTTTTTCATAAAAAGCAGGTTAAATGTTAAATAAGTGGCCTCCCTCCCTCCCTTCCTCCCTTCCTTCCTAGTAGTCAAGCCTTTATGATAGTCCTTGGATAGCAATAATCATAGATGCAAGATAGAGTTCCTCATGCATTCACTGACAACTAGGACCAAACAAACAGCCCATTTGCCTTAATTACCATGCATAAGATTGGACAACAGATGTTCTTCTGCATGCAGTGTGCTAATTTATTTCATTCTTTCTTTCCACTTACATGAGATACCATGAAAAATATATCATTGAGTCTTTTGTTCCTCTCCATGAAAAATCTAATATCTCCTATTAATATGTCATCTTTCAATATCAAAATTTAGGAACACCAATTACATTCCCAACCATAACTTTCTGCCATGTACAAATGTAAATCCCACCATACTCCATATACACATGAAAATCTCAAATGCATTTTTCTAAGAAGAACAGCAGGAGAATAAACAGACACAGCTGCTACCTCACCATCATGCTCTCTAAGGTCTTTAAAACACACACACACACACACACACACACACACACACACACACACACACACACACACACACACACTCACACACATAATTTAAGAAGGTTATTTGATCTTTACTCGTAAATCCCAGCAAATTCAGTACTCCTCTCCCCCATATTTGTATATATTCATACATTGTACAGAGATCTGGAAATATGCCCACCGTTATATTTAGGGCCTATCGTGAATTGAATGAGAAAGCCCCCCCCCCCCATAGGCTCCTATACGTGAATACTTGGCTTCCAGTTGGTGGAAATATTTGGGAGGATAGGGAAGTGTGGCCTTGCTGAAGGAGGTGTGGTATTCGGGCTGGGCTCTGAGGTTTCAAAAGCCTCAGTGCCGTTGGCAGTGTCTCTCTGCCTTCTACTTGTGCATCGAGATTGAGCTCTCAGCTGTTTCTGCCACCACGCCCCTACTCCACCACCATAGACTCCAACCCCCTGAAACTGTAAACCTCAAATTAAATGCTTTCTTTTATAAGTTGCCTTGCTCATGGTGTTTTATCACAGTAATCGAAAAATAACTAAGACAGAGCCATGATTTAAAGGTGGCGAGTTTTGAAAGGAATGAATGACTTCTGCTTACATTATTCAATATGAAGTGTGTTCTAGGAAACCTTTGAAATGAGAATCCATTTTTCTATTATGTCTATGTGGTGGCAATAGTGCTAAAGTGGCTTGGTCCACTTAAGGAGGAAGCTGACTTGCTTTCCTATTATGTAGTACAGCTGACCACAGACTTTTCAAATGGGTTTCAAATTTTAGGTTCATGTGCTTGCTGCTGTCCTGCTACTTACCTTAACTCATCCTAGTATTTTATGGTCTTAGATATTACCATCAGCATAGTGAGCACAGGGACTTTTAAATGTCCTGTCCCCTTACTTTTCATTAATGCTGCTACTAAACTTCACTTCTTGAGGAAAAATTACTGTATTTTATGTATTTCAAAACAGATCATTGAAATGCTGAACAGCACTGCCCTGTGTGGTATTTTAATTATTTATGTAATATGTAGCTTGACTATATGCACCTAGAGAATATATACTAAGTTTATTTTGAAAACTTGTGAAAATATGATAAATGTGGTAGTAAAAATCAAACAATATAAAAAATTATAAAGTACCAAGTAAAAAATCTCCACTCTCTGCTTTTAGCTCTATTCAGCCGAAATAACTATATTTAACTGTTTCTATTTCAAGTTCTCCTATTCATTGCCCCCATAATACTGAACACTATACCTATGCTCCAATATCTCAATTTATTGGTGCTATAATGAGAGGTGAAAATGACCTCATTCATACTCTTTCTGCCATTTTCTTTTGTCCCAAATTTTGCTCATTTAGTTTTTATTCCCATTTCTTATTTTATTCCTATTTAATTAACTACTTCTAGTGTGTGGGGGGCACATATGTGGGGGGAAAGAGACTTTCATGTTGGTGAATATAACTTAGGCCAGAAAAGGATACTAGATTTTTCTGCTATTATTATCTGCCTTATTCCCTTGAGACAAGATTTCTCACTGACTCTGAAGCTCACTACTTAGGTTAGGTTGGCTGGCCAGCAAATCTCTAGAATCTACTTGTCTTTGTCCACCAACACTGGGGTTATAATCATACAGGACCATATCCAGCTTTTAAGTGATGGGGATTCAGACTCAGGTCCTCATTCTTGCACAGGAGGCTCTCTTACCCACTGGACCATCTTCACACCACCATTACTTTCATTTTTAGTTGTAAGTATAAGCATTAATATATTTACATTATAATAAAGATATAAATGTGATAGAATAATATATGCTTTGCTTAATGCAGTCTTTTGTCCTTTTGCTTTGTATTTTTGCCATTCTCCCTCTCCAATTCAGATATTCTCCTCCAAATGTCATATACTTGCAACATATTAAGACTCTTTCAACATTTTTATGATTATATGTTATAAGACATACTTTAATAAAGAGTTTCTGTTTTCTAAAATTAAAAAAAAAACTTCTAGAGATATTTCCACAGCAATGTAAATAAACAGTACTGGTGAACTGCATACTAAGAATGGTTGGTGATAAATTTTATGTGTTTTTTAGAACAACTAAAAAATCAACACAGAATTGTATAATCAGGCACATAAGTACATGCAGACTAAGTCTTCACTTTGCACAGTTCCTATATAAATCTCTTTCAGTTATCACCCTTGAGTTAGCACACAGTTAAAGCTAAGTTGCCATGCTGTGAACATAAAGTACCAATGCCTAAAGTGTGAACTTCTCCGCTACTTGTCAGTCTACAAATCACTATGTAAGTAGCAAAGGTACTACATGATCTGTGACCAATCATGTCATTTCTTTCAACATCTGTTGGTGATTGGCCACTGTACAATTTTTCTTCAGTGTATTCAGAGACTTACATAATACTTAGGTTGTCTCCTTGTCTCCCAGTAATGAACCTATACGATGTTTACAGAAATGAAAAGCAAGAGAGAGAAATGGTCAACAAAGATAACAGCAAAGTTATACAAAACAGGTGATACGGGAACTGAAATTCAAAGCAATCACAAACAGAATTTTAACAGAATATAGCTGACCAGGGGCATGCTAACCTGACACCATTCAAAAGGCTGGACCTATGCAGCTGGGGGAATCTGATGACATGGATGAGGAAAGGAACTATGACAAAAAGGATGATGTACCAGAGGCAGTGAGGTCAATAAAAACCTTCTTGTTAAAGGACTTTCCAAAGCTACTTCATGCCAGTGAAAGTGCAAAAGCTAAAAATGTCACAGCTGATCCAGATTTACAAAGAAGTATGACATCCTGCTGAGCCATAGAAAACTAGTTGTATATTATATGTTTATATGATGAGAGGCTGCAATTGCTTTAAAAGTTTGCTTTAATGTTTCTACAAAGACATTTAAAATGCTTAGATTCTTGATGTTTCTAACATTTTAATTTATAGCATACTAAATAAAATTTAATTTACAATTCTTATTTTGCTACATAATTTAGAACCAACAATAAGCCAGATTTCAAAGTCCTGATAAAATATCTTAAAGATCTCAGGACGATGATAGCCTTTCTCCACTGATCATTAAGTTCACGCTGCATGGTTTCAGCTTGCATGGTCATTGAGATGGCGCTACTCTACACACACACACATATGACTATATATATATTACATTCAACATTTTCTAAACTTGAGATCATAACACCTGCTTTTTCTGCAGTTTACTTTTCCAACTCAGGAATTCTTTATGGAAATCAACTTATATGCCTTTAAGTGTTTTTGTTTTTACTTTTTTATTTTATTATGTTTTTGGTTTTTCAAGACAGGGTTTCTCTGTGTATCCTTGGCTGTCCTGGAACTCACTCTGTAGACCAGGCTGGCCTCGAACTCACAGAGATGCCCTTGCCTCTGCCTCCTAAGTACTCGGATTAAGCATGAGCCACCATTGCCTTGACTGTGATTTTTTTAAATACTTGTAAATTTCACTGTATTTATGTATAATACAACATATTGAACCATTCACTTCATAACAAGCATTAAAAATGCATTTGTGTGTTCGAAGAACCATTGTTACTTGAAACAAATACACCCATTTAAAGCACAAGTTGATGCTTTTTTAAAAAAAATTTTATTTTATTTTATTTTACAATACAATTCAGTTCTACATATCAGCCACGGATTCCTTTGTTCTCCCCACTCCCGCCCCCCTCCCCTTCCTCCCAGCCTACCCCCTATTCCCACCTCATCCAGGGCAAAGCCTCCCTGGAGGACTGAGATCAACCTGGTAGACCCAGTCCAGGCAGGTCCAGTCCCCTCCTCCCAGGCCAAGCCAAGCGACTATGTATAAGCCCCAGGTTTCAAACAGCCAACTCATGCAATGAGCACAGGACCCGGTCCAACTGCCTGGATGCCTCCCAAACAGATCAAGTCAATCGACTGTCTCACCCATTCAGAGGGCCTGATCCAGTTGGGGGCCCCTCAGCCATTGGTTCATAGTTCATGCGTTTCCTTTTGTTTGGCTATTTGTCCCTGTGCTTTATCCAATCTTGATCTCAACAATTCTTGCTCATATAAACCCTCCTCTTTCTCACTAAAGAGTGGATAAATAAAATGTGGTACATATATACAATGGAATACTACTCAGCAGAGAAAAACAATGACATCATGAGATTTGCAGGCAAATGGATGGATCTAGAAAAAATCATCCTGAGTGAGGTAACCCAGACTCAGAAAGACAAACATGGTATGTACTCATTCATAGGAGGATACTAGATGTGGAACAAGGATGACTGGACTGCTACTCATATCACCAGGGAGGCTACCTGGAAAACAGGACACTAAGAAAGACACGGGGATTACCCAATGACAAAGAAATGGATGAGATCTACATGAACAGCCTGGACATGAGTGGGGGTAGTGAAGGGCGAGGGTCGAGGGAAAGAGAGCTTGGGGGAGCGGGAGATCCCAGCTGGATCAACAACAGAGAGGGAGAACAAAGAAAAGGAGAACATGGTAAATGAAGACCACATGAGACTAGGAAGAAGCAAAGTGCTAGAGAGGCCCACAGAAATCCACAAAGATACTCCCACAATAGACTGCTGGCAATGGTCGAGAGACAGCCCGAACTGACCTACTCTGGTGATGGGATGGCCAAACACCCTAATTGTCGTGCTAGAAACCCCATCCAATGACTGAGGGAACTGGATGCAGAGATCCACGGCTAGGCCCCGGGTGGATCTCCGAAAGTTCAATTAGCGAGAAAGTTGATGCTTTTGTATGAAACAGATTCCCAGGAGCTTGATGGCTAGGTTGAAAGTATATATATATATATATATATATTTCTCTTAGATGTAACTGATAGATTTCCCAAAAGGCTGCAATAATGAACATTACTTACTTACTTATCTGTAAGTGGTGATGTAAGTATGGCAAAGTTAGAAAGTTTCCTACAAGAATGTGTGTATGAATGTGTGTGTGTGTGTGTGTGTGTGTGTGTGTGTGTGTGTGTGTGTGTGTTTTAAGGCAGGTCTGCTGTAGCTGAGGCTGGCCACAAACTTGCTATTTTAGTCCAGCATGGCCTTGAACTTCTGATTCTCCTTTCTCTACCTCCTGAATACTGGGAATACAGTAATGGGTTACACATCTAGCCCAGAAACAGATTTTAGGAATCTTGAATTGTTTTCAGAGTGATAGAATCAGATTAATCAGATTATATTTCACTGATAATGTAACTGGCTATTGTTGACTATTAGATCATTTGAATATAATTTGATAGTCTTTGGTCATTAGATTTGTTTTTTGTCATTTATTTTTGTTATTTTGTATTCTATAATCATTTTAGTGTTGAATAGCCAGTAAATGTATTATAGGAGAAATTTGGAATAATATAGAACTTGCTTTACTATGTAGCATAACATGTATTCCTCATGTGAGTAAGATATAGTATAGAAATAGTTATATTGAATTTTAGAACAGAATAATCTCCAAAAATAAATCCAAGTGTATATGTATCTTAGTTTCTGTTTTATTACTGTGAAGAGACACCACAATCAAGGCAGCTTATAAAGGAATCATTTATTATGGCATGCTTGTGGTTTCAAGAGGGTTAATCCATGATCCTCACACATAGGAGCATGGCAGCAGACAAGACAGGCGTGGTGCTGGATAAGTATCTGAGAGCTTGCATGTAGTCTGCAAGTTGCAGGCAGAGGATGAGAGCCAGACTGGTCCTATTCTGACTTTATGAAACTTCAAACCCACCTGCAATGACACACCTCCTCCAACAAGGCTCACCTCCTCCAAGAAGGCCACACCTCCTCTAACAGGGCCACATTTCCTCTATCAAGGTCACACCTCCTCCAACAGAGCCATACCTCCTCTAACAGGGCCACATTTCCTCCATCAAGGTCACACCTCCTCCAACAGAGCCATACCTCCTCTAACAAGGCCAAACCTCCTCCATCAAGGCCACACCTCCTCTAACAAGGCCACACTTCCTCCATCAAGGCCACACCTCCTCTAACAAGGCCACACTTCCTCCATCAAGGCCACACCTCCTCCATCAAGGTCACACCTCCTCCATCAAGGCCACACCTCCTCCAACAAGGCCACACCTCCTCCATCAAGGTCACACCTCCTCCATCAAGGCCACACCTCCTCCAACAAGGCCACACTTCCTCCATCAAGGCCACACCTCCTCTAACAGGGCCACACCTCCTCTAACAAGGCCACACCTCCTCCAACAAGGCCACGCCTCCTTTAATAAGGCCACACCTCCTCCAACAAGGCCACGCCTCCTTTAATAAGGCCACACCTCTTCTAACAAGGCCACATTTCCTCCATCAAGGCCACACCTCCTCTAATAAGGCCACACCTCCTCCAACAAGGCCACATCTCCTAATCCTTCTCAAACTTTCTTTTATTTTTATTAAGAAATTTTTTATTCATTTTGCATACCAATCACAGATTTCCCTCTTCCCTCCTCCTGCCCCTCCAGTCTTACCCCCCAACCTACCCCCTCAATCCCTCCTACAAGAAGGTAAGGCCTCCCATGGGGAGTCAGCAGAGCTGAGTATATTCAGTAGAGGCAAGTCCAAGACCTTCCCCCTGCATCAAGGCTGGGCAAGGTGTCCCACCATAGGTAGTGGGCTTCAAAAAGCCAGCTCATGTACCAGGGATGGATCCTGAGCCACACTTCCTCCAAGAAGGCCACATCCCCTAATCCTTCCCAAACACTTTCACTAACTAGGAGCCAAGCACTGAAAAGTGGCCTATGGGAACCGTTTTCAGTGAAACCACCTCATATACCTCAAAGTCTTTCCTGCCAAAACTGATTACATGAAAAAAGTCATATTCATATTTTAACAAAAGTAAATTTCATATAAATTAAAGTTATAAGTATAAAATGAAGAAAACATAAGTGATAATCTAGAATACTATAGACTAAATGGATAAGAAAAAATAGTTCTGAAGGAGAAGATGAGATCTATTTGGCTGTGAAATATTAAAGTTATAAAAATATTAAAATATAGCAAAAATCATATATGGCAATGTTTATTTGCAAAGTCAATAGGGAAGTTTTTATGTGTTGGTAATTATGTAAACAAAATTTTATTCATTTATGCTGCAGAATAAATTACATATTTATTCAAAACAAATAAAGAATAGAAAGATTAAATGATAGATAAATTGACTGTCTCACAGTTGATTGTGGTTTGGAAATTGAGTGTGGCTTAACTGTGTGTCCCTAATTCAAAATTTTTCATGAAGCTGCAATCAAATTCCTCACAAGGATGTCATTCTCACCTGAAAGCTGCTGACCTCTGGCAAGAAGAACCACTGGTTCTTTCTGTAGAATAGTCTCACAGACAGCGAAGTGACCTAAGAGAAAGCAAGATAAATTTCTCAGGGATGTCTTTTATGAGCTTGTCTCAAGTGACATCTTACTTTTTCTTTGTCCCATTTCTCATTAGCCAATAAATGCTCAAAGTGAGAGGATTTACCAAGATGTGAACACTATGAGGCAATGATCATTGCGATCAACGAGAGGCCGCTGACCATGGTGCTAACCTTGCTCACAACTTTAAATAATGTACACAATTTATTATTATTTCCTGTTTCAACATATTTGGATAATCTCTCTCAAATACCATAGAAAGGAGAAATTACTTCTTTCCATTATTGTATTTGAAGCACCCATCTGTTACTTCTGTGAACTAGATTGCTATGCATACATTATAAAAGAACATATCCTTCACCTGAGAGATACAATTAAGTATTCCAAGACTTTCAGCTAAATATGAAATCCAGGAATAGGCAAGAAGCCTCCCTTCCCACCTTTACATTTGAGGAGGGTCTTACTCCATTAACTGACCTTCTCTGTAAACCTTAGTCCTCATCTGATAGATTATTCCATTTGCCCTGTAACCTGAAGATGAAGATGAAAAATCATGTATAGCTGGATGTAGATACTGCTTCTTATGACTACCATAATGTCTGTATCACTTCTTACTTCTTATTTCTAGGTCTGCCAGTAGAGAATCTGATGTTTTCCAAGACTTGGCAAAAAATACTCATGTTCACATCTGCTATAATCACTTTTGTGCAATTTTTGTCAACTCCTGCTCACTCAGCAATGTTTGCAACTGCAATCTATCATCTGTAAGGTTGTGGGAATTAGGATGTAGAATTTTTCAGAAGACATTATTCTTGCCTACCATCATGATCAGTGTCTGTCTTGGTCCATTTTGGGGTTTCTAGTAACACAATACTAAAGGCTGAGTAAGTAATAAAGAAAGGAGATTCATCCTGGGTCACACATCTAGAGATCTAAAGTCAACAAGTCAAATCTTTTGATGGCCTCCATGCTACAGAGTTCTGCCAACACATGTATGTTGGACTTCATGTCAGCTTTATGGATATCATGTTCTCTTCTGGTCTCTCTCCCTACTCAATCCTGGTAGCTCCACTCTGATTAGCTTTATCTAGCTTTAATCAACTTCAAAATGCACCACCTTGAAATGCACAGAGCATTAAGTTTCCATGCTCTCAGTACCCCACAAGGAGAATTAAACTCAACATGGGTTGTGAAACAAATCATACAGCAATAGCCCTATCTACCCCCATTCACTAAAAAAATAAAAAAGATTGTCTAATTCTGCTTACTTAGAATGAGAATATAAAAAATAAGCCAGATTTCAGGAATGGTATGAAGAGAATAAGAAAATATACCTGCTGAAAAAAGAAAGGCAGTTAAGAATGTAGGTGGCAGTAAAAAACAACAAAATATTGTTTATGTGATTTTGTGAACAGTACTGGGTATTCCAAACCCAGGGCCTCCTGCATGCAAGGCAAGTGTTCTAACACTGAGCTGCACCCCTAACCCCAGAAACATATTTTAGTCATAGAAGTGCAATCAATATTTGGTAACTAAGTACACTATTTTTTTTATCACTCTTCTTGTAATAAACTAAAGCATTCTTCAATCAGAATTGTTATTTGTAAACCAAAGCAGATTAACAATAGTAATTGACTCAATGAGTTGAAGAAATTTTCATTAGAACTATAATCAATTCTGAGATTCCAAAATACATTTCCTTAGAGAGTCTATATATACAGTGGAGATCATGAAATAACTTGCTGTGGTATAAGAAGATAAAAGTTAATTTTACAATATTTAGCATTCCTCTAGAATCAGAAAACAAAACCATTCATAAAAATCATTGCTCTCACATTTGCAGTATGAGAATGATAATTGCTATGTTCTGTGTAATAGTGCCTAGTATCTTTCCATCTTTGAAAAATTACTGTTTTCATGGCATAGAAAAGAACATAAAAATGTTCCTTTACTATTTCTATAAAGGTATTTGTGTGACACCATATATTAGTATTAGCAAATGAATTTGCAATTGTCTTACAAACCTCAGATTCATTCAAACTGTGTCACTAATTGATACTGCAATTGCTTATAATGGCAAGTAAAGGAAAGCTAAGCAATGGGTTCAAATAATTACTTGAAGGTTAGTGGTCAGTGGTACACTACTAGGCAGACAAAAGTAAACAAGCATATGTCCAATATTTTACTAATGAACTTGTAACTACAATGTATCCTCAGTGGTAAGTTGTCTGCACATGGTACTAACTGAGGCAGCATATTGCCAAGAAATTTACCTTTACTATGCTTAAATGTACACAGAAACATTGAAAGCTGTTCTAAATATAAATTTGCCAGTATGTCTTATGGATTGGAAAACTCTTTGAGATCAAAACAATTAGTAAAATATAACTAATCAGTTTAAAATATTTCTGATGCTTGTGTTTACTATTCACAGGTATAAAAATTACTCTATGTAGATTTCAAATCGCTTCAGGAATACTAATTTTATTTAATAAAATTCTTCATTTGATTTCTTTGCTCAGAATAGAATTGCTGGTTAATATTATTTTTAATGACGGTAATATCATCTTGACACCAAATGATGGTTATGAGCTTATGAGCATTTTTATAATGTCAGAATTTTAATATTTTACTTGTGAATTCTTAATAACATGAATTCATTCTTCTGTCTGAATTCTGGCATCTTGCTTTTAAAAAGAGAATGTAGAGTTTTGTTTTAGGCAGAACAGAGTCAGTATATATGCTCTTAAAAATTTGTTTCATTTTGTGTAAGACAAATTGAGGAAAACTTTGAGTTCTTGTAGGACTTTATCAGGAAGATAACAAGGATGAAGACTGTCCTTTTTCCTTTTTTAAATTAAATTTATTCATTTATTTTATATCCCAACCACAGTTTACATTCCCATTCCCTCCCCCTACCTTTCACCTCCACCCCACCAAATCCATGCCTCCCCTGTTTCTGTTCAGAAAGGGACAGTCCTCCCATGGGTGTCAACAAAGCATGGCATGTCAAGTTGAAGTAGGACTAAGCTCCTCCCCCTCGTATTAAGGTTTGCTAAAGCAACCCAGCATGAGGAATAGGTTCCCAAAAGCCTGCCAAAGCATCAGGGACAGGCCTCACTCTCACTGCTAGGAGTCCCAGAGGTAGACCAAGCTATGCAGTTGTCAAACATATGTAAAGTGCCTAGATCAGTCCCATGTGGGCTCCTTAGGTGTCTGCCCGGTGTCTGTGAGCTCCTATGAGCCCAGGTTAGTTGTCTCTATGGGTTCCCTTTTGATGACCTTGACCTCCCACACACACACTGGCTCCAATAATCCTCCCTCCCTCTCTTCAACAGGATTCCCTAAGCTCTGCACAGTGCTTGGCTGTGGATCTCTGCAACTGCTTCCATCAGTTACTGGACAAAGACTCTCTGATGACAATCAGGGTAGTCACCAACCTGATGGCAGAAGATGACCAGTTCAGGCTACCTATCCACTATTGCTAGGAGTCATGGCTGGGATCATCCTTGCAGATTCATGGGAGTTTCCCTTGCAGCAGGTTTCTAACTGACCCCCAAATGCTCCCCGCACCAAGACATCTCTTTCATTACTTTCTTCCTCTATCCCACCTCTAACCCTCTCCCTCACGTTCCCATCACTATCCACCCCATTTACCCAGGAGATCTTTGCTATTTCCCCTTTCCAGGAAATTCCATGCATTCCCCTCTTGGGCCATCCTGGTTACCTAGCCTCTCTGGGGCTGTGGGTTAATGCATGGCTATCCTTTACTTTATAGCTAATATCCACTTATGAGTGAGTACATAACATGTTTGTCTTTCTGGATCTGGGTTACCTCACTCAGGATTATTGGTGAAATTATTAAGGCCACTCCACATAGTTAAAAGGAAAGTTTATTAGTGGCGTAACTTACAAATGAAGGGATAGGTAGGTCGCAGGGTCTGGGGAAGGTGTATCGCAGTCCAGCAGTGTTCTCTGGAGCTCTGCTCGGTCAACCTCCACCGTCCAGGGTCCAGGAACAGAGAGAGCTTGCCCATCCGGATCTCAAGTCTCCAGGGTCCTCCCTTGGCCCCGCCTTGTAGGCATGACAGTTACCGAAGCCTCAATGGGGGTTGGAACTTCCAGATCAAAGCTGGAATGGCTACCCACTACACAGGATGGTTCCATCCATTTGTCCTCAGATTTCCTGATGTCATTGTTTTTAACCACTGAGGAATACTCCATTGTGTAAATGTACTATATTTCCTTTATCTATCGCTTGATTGAGGCATCTAAGTTGTTTCCAGGCTCTGACTATTACAAATAATGCCACTATGAACATAGTTGAGCAAGTGTCCTTGTGGTATGATCGAACATCCTTTGGCTATATGTCCAAGATTGGTATAGCTGTGTCTTAAGGTAGATTGAGTCCCAGTTTTCAGAGAAACTGCCATATTGATTTCCAAAGTGTCTATACAAGTTTTCACTCCCACCAGCAGTGGAGGAGTGTTCCCCTTGTTCCGCATCCTTTCTGGCATAAGTTGTTGTTTGTATTTTTTATCTTAACCATTCTGACAGGTATAAGATGAAATCACAGAGTCATTTTGATTTGCATTTATGTGATGGTTAAGGATGTTGAACAATACTTTAAGTGTCTTTTGGCCATTTGAGATTTTTCTATTGAGAATTCTATGTTTAGGTCTGTACCCCATTTTTTATTGGATTATTTGTTTTTGTTTTTGTTTTTGTTTTTTTGACATCAAGTTTCATGAGTTCTTTATATATTTTGTATATCAGTCCTCTGTCAGATGTGTGGTTGGTGAAGATCTTTACCCACTCTGTAAGCTGCCATTTTGTCTTTTTGACTGTTTCCTTTGCCTTACAGAAGCTTTTCAGTTTCATGAAGCATTTATTAATTGTTGATCTCAATGTTTGTGCTACTGGTATTTGACTCAGGATACCAGTGTCTTCTGTGTCATTGCGTTTGAAGTTACTTCCCATTTTCTCTTCTATCAGGTTCAGTGTAACTGGATTTATGTTGAGGTCTTTGATCCTGAACTTAAGTTTTGTGCATGGCAATAGATATGGATCTATTTTCATTCTGCTGCCAACATCCAGTTATGCCAACAGCATTTGTTGAAGATGCTCTCTTTTTTCCATTGTATTATTTTGGCTTCTTTGTCAAAAATATGTGTTCATAGGTGTGTGTATTTATGTCAGAGTCTTCAGTTTGATTCCTTTGATCCACCTATCTGTTTTTATGCCAATACCATGCTGCTTTTAATACTATATTTTGTAGTAGAGTGTGAAATCAGGAGTAGTGATACCTCCAGAAGTTCCTTTATTGTACAGAATTGTTTTGGTCATGCTGGGTTTTTTGTTTTTCCATATGAAATTGAGTATTCTTTCAAGATCTGTAGAGAATTGTGTTGGAATTTTGCTGGGGATTGCATTGAATCTGTAGAGTGCTTTGGTAAGATTGCCATTTTTACTATGTCAATCCTACTGATCATGAGCGTGAGAGATCTTTCCATCTTCTGATATCTTCTCCAATTTCTTTCTTCAAAGATAAAGTTCTTGTCATACAGGTCTTTCACTTGCTTGGTTAGAGTTGCCTCAAGATATTTTATATTTTTTTTGTGGCTATTGTTTGTTTATAGGAGGGCTACTGATTTTTTTTTTAGTTAATCTTGTATCCAGCCACTTCACTGAAGGTTTTTTGTCAATTGTAGGAGCTCCCTGGAATTTTGGGGGTTGCTTATGTATACTATCCTAATCATCTTCAAACAGCAATGCTTTCTTTGACTTCTTCCTTCCCAATTTGGATTCCCTTGATCTCCTTTGTTTTCTTATTGCTCTAACTAGAACTTCAAGCACTATATTGAATAGATATGGGGGGAGTGAACAGCCTTGTCTTGTTCCTGATTTTAGTGAAATTACTTTGAGTGTCTCTCCATTTAATTTGATGTTGGCTATCAGTTTGCTGTATATTGCTTTTATTATGTTTAGGTATGTTCCTTGTATCCCTGATCTCTCCAAGACCTTCATCATGAATGGATGTTGGGTTTTGTGACCTTTATCATGAATGGGTGTTAGATTTTGTTGAAGGCTTTTACAGAATCTAATGAGATGATCATGTGTTTTTTTTTTCTTTCAGTTTATTTATATGGTGGATTACATTGACATATTTTCAAATGTTGAGCCATCCCTCCATCTCTGGGATGAAGCCTACTTGGTCATGGTAGATGATCTTTTTCATGTGTTCTTGGATTCCATTTGCCAGTATTTTATTGAGTATTTTTGCATCAATGTTCATGAGGGAGATTGGTCTGTAATTCTCTTTCTTTGTTGAGTCTTTGTGTGGTTTGGGTATCAGGGTGACTGTAGCCTCACAAAAAGAATTTGGCAATGTTCCTTTTGTTTCTATTTTGTGGAATAATTTGAAAAGTATTGGTATTAGCTCTTTTTTGAAAACCTGGTAGAATTCTGTGCTGAAACGATCTTGCCCTAGGCTTCTTTTGGTTGGGAGGCTTTTAATGACTGTTTCTATTTCTTTAGGGGTTATAGGTATGTTTATATTGTTTGCCTGGTCTTGATTTAATTTTGTTATGTGGTACCTATCAAGAAATCTGTTCATTTCTTTTAGATTTTCCAATTTTGTGGAGCACAGGTTATTGAAATATGACCTAATGATTCTCTGGATTTCATCATTGTTAGTTGTTATGTATCCCTTCTCATTTCTGATTTTGTTTATTTGGATGCTCTCTCTCTCTCTCTCTCTCTCTCTCTGCCTTTTAGTTAGTTTGGATAAGGTTTTGTCTATTTTGTTAATTTTCTCAAAGAACCGACTCTTTGTATTGTTCTCTTTGTTTCTATTTTATTGATTTCAACCATCAGTTTGATTATTTCCTGGTGTCTATTCCTCCTGGATGAGTTTGCTTCTTTTTGTTCGAGAGCTTTCAGGTGTGCTGCTAAGTCACTAGTGTAAGGTTTCTCCAAATACTTTATATAAGCACTTAGTGCTATGAACTTTGCTCTGAGCACTGCTTTCATAGTGTTCTATAAGTTTGGGTATGTTGTGCTTTCATTTTCATTGAATTCTAGGAAATCTTTAATTTCTTTCTTGACGCACTGGTAATTCAGTTGAGATTTGTTCAGTTTCCATGAGACTGTAGACTTTCTGTAGTTTGTGGTGTTGTTGAACTCCAACTTTATCCCATGGTGATCTGATAAGATACACTGGGTTATTCCATTTTTTTTTTTTTGTATCTGTTGAGATTTGCTTTGTGACCAAGGATGGGCAATTTTAGAGAAGATTCCATGAGGTGCTGAGAAGAAGGTATATTCTTTTGTGTTCGGGTGAAATGTTCTGTAGATGTCTGTTAAGTCCATTTGAGTCATAAATCTGTAAGTTCCCTATTTCTCTGTTAGCTTCTGTATGGTAAGAATAGTATATTGAAGTCTCTCACTATTAATGTGTAGGGTTTGATGTGTGGTTTAAGCTTTAGTATTATTTCTTTTACAAATGTGGGTGCCCTTGTATTTGGGGCATAGATGTTCAGAATTGAGACTTCATCTTCATTGATTTTTCTTTTGATCAATATGAAATGTTCTTCTCTATCTCTTGATTAATTTTAGTTTGAAGTCTATTTGTTAGATATTAGAATAGTAACACCAGTTTGCTTCTTAGGTCTATTTGATTGAAAAATATTTTTCCAACTCTTACTTTGGGGTAATGTCTGTCTTTGAAGTTGAGGTGTGTTTCTTGTATACAGTAGAAGCATGGACCTTGTTTTCATATCCATTCTGTTAGCCAGTGTCTCTTTTATTGGCAAATTGAGTCCACTGATATTAAGAGATACTAATGACCAGTGATTGTTAATTTCTGTTATTTTTTTTTGTTAGTGGTGATGGTAATGGTAGTGTGTGTCTGTGTGTATATGTGTGTATTTCCCTTCTTTGAGTTTTGTTAGTGTGAGATTATCTATTGCCTGCTTTTTCATGGGTGCAGCTAACCTCCTTAGGTTGGAGTTTTCCTTCTAGTACCTTCTATTTGACTAGATTTTTGTTTTTGTTTTTTTTTGTTTTTGTTTTTGGTTTTTTTTTTTGTTTTGTTTTTCGAGACAGGGTTTCTCTGTGTAGCTTTGCGCCTTTCCTGGAACTCACTTGGTAGTCCAGGCTGGCCTCGAACTCACAGAGATCCGCCTGGCTCTGCCTCCCGAGTGCTGGGATTAAAGGCGTGCGCCACCACCGCCTGGCTTGACTAGATTTTTGGATAGGTATGTTTAAAATTTTTTTTCCATAAAATATCCTGTCTTCTCTGTCTATGATGACTGAAAGTTTTGCTGGGTATCTTAGTCTGGGCTAGCACCCGTGATCTCTTAGTGTCTGCTAAACATCTGTCTAGGACCTTCTGGCTTTTAGAGTCTTCAGGTATAATTCTAATAGGTCCTGCCTTTATATGTTACTTGGCCTTTTTCCTTTGCAGCTCTTATGATTCTTTCTTTATTCTGTGTGTTTAGTGTTTTGACTATTATATGGCCAGGGCATGTAAAGTTCTTGTACCTTTATAGGCATGTCCTTCTTTAGGTTAGGAAATTTTTCTTCTATGGTTTTTTTAAAGATATTTTCTGTGACTTTGGGCTGGGATTATTCTCCTTCTATTCATATTATCTTTAGGTTTGGTCTTTTCATGCTGTATCAAATTTCCTGGATGTTTCTTGACTTTCTTGGCATTCTTTAAAGGATTTATTGATTTATTCCAATTTTTATTTGTCTTTTCCTTGATATCTTCAAAGGAATTTTTCATTTACTCTTTGAGAGCCTCTATCATCTTAACAAACATATTTTTAAGGTTGTTTTCTTATGCTTCAGCTGCGTTGGAGTGTTTGGGTCTTGCTGTGAGAGATTGCTGAGTTCTGGTGGTGCCATATTGCTCTTTAAGTTATCGGCATTTAGGCATTTGGACTTGGGGTCATTATAGGTCTGGATGTTAATTCTTGTGTTTGTCTTTGTTGGCTGGGTCTTTTGTTCCTTTGTTTTCTGTTTCCTTTATGTCTTCTGGCCTAAATGGCCAAGGGTTCTGGTGTATGGCAGGTCTTCAGGCCCAGTAGGTTGTCTCAGATGAGGTTGTGAGGATTTGGGTGCCTAGATCCAGCCTGGCCCCATGGGCCTATGGAGTCTGCTGGAGTTGTGAAGAAGGCCTGTGTTGTTGGTTGTTTTTTTACTCATACTCTTTTGGCTCCTTGTTCTTTTGGAGGGCCCACCATCCAGCTCCCAAATAATCACACACACATAGAAGCTTATTCTTTCTTATGAATGCCTGGCCTGAGCTTGGCTTGTTTCTTGCCAACTTTCCTTAATTTAAATTATCCCATCTACCTTTTGCCTCTTGGCTTTTACTTTTCTCTTACTTCTATAAATCTTACTTTCACTCTTATTCCATGGCTGGCTTTGTGGCTGGGTAGCTGACTCCTAGCATCCTCCTCTCCTTGTTCTCTTACTCTTTTTTCTTTTCATCCCAGTTTTCTCCTTCTATTTATTCTCTCTGCCTGCCAACCCCACCTATCCTTTCTCCTGCCTTACTATTGGCCATTTGGCTCTTTATTAGACTATCAGGTGTTTTAGACAGGCAAACTAACACAGCTTCACAGAGTTAAACAAATGCAACATAAAAGAATGCAACACATCTTTGCATCATTAAAAAAATGTTCCAGAGCATAAACAAACGTAACACATCTTAAAATAATATTCTGCAACAGGTCTGGGCACAGGAAGGGTGATGAGGTGGATGGGGTTGGGCTCCAGAGTGCATCTGGGAGTAGGTGGAAGCAGAACCCAGTGGGTGGTGGCTATAACAGTCTAGCTGGCAGATAGGTCTCTCACCTGCATGCTATCTGGTGGAGACTGCACCAGAGCAGTGGAATTCCACCAGAGTTGGGGGCAGGGCCTGGCTGCCTTGCTAATGCTGAGATTAGAGGGGGAGGGGCACAGGATGTACCTTGGGATTTAGGGACTGGAGATTGGGGTGGCTCATCTGGGAGGCCAGTCAATCACCTGTTCTTCTGACTGGTGTGGGCTGTCCCTGTGCCTATGGAGTCTGCTCAAGTTTCAGGGAAGGACTGGCCACAGGGAGGATGATGGGGTGGGTAGGCTTGGGTGGTGGAGTGGGTCTGGGGTGGGAGTGGGGGGCGGGGGGTTATGGTCCAACTGGCAGGCAGGTCTCTCACCTGCTTGCTGGTTGGTGGGAACTCTCCTTCTTCCTTCTAATTGTTCATTTCTTAAAGACTTCATTCCCATTCAGTCTAAAAGACAGTAAAATGTCTGTGAGAAGTCTCCTCCTTCAGTGTTTTATAAGACTTAGTTTTTCAACCACATTAGACCTTTACTATATGACCACAAAGCTCCTCTTCCCTAAATACAACCAAGGTACATATTTTTGTGGCATTGTGTTGGTGAGTTGTCTTATAGCCATAAAAGCTGCTAAACTCAAAGCTTGTCAGGATATATGTGACAGGGTGGCCAGCCTCACCCTCTAATGGACTGCTGTTCCACTGTACCACAAACCATTGATTTTAGCACCCCCAGCAAAATGTAGTTACTGTATCACATGAAAACAGATTATTCATATAACTAGTCTACAGACATCAAATATGTGTGTAGGGGAAATTATTAGGTAAGATTTCTCAATGAAACATTTATGTCTGCTCATACTACTTGTAAAGTCCTGAAAGAATGAGCACAAAAGAGGTCTTGTTTTATTGGGAAGAATTCAGTTTGTTAACTTTAGAGACCATCTGGAGATTCTGCCAGTGCAGCAGGCTGTCCTCCATAGTGTTCTAATTCTTCCACATCCTTCCTCCCCTGGCCCTCATTTAGTCTCCTATAGTCAACATGCTGTTCTTGACCCTTTAAACCATGTTTCTGGCACAACTTTGATCAGGAACCCATTAAAATAGTAGCAAGAGGGTGTTGAACATGATCTCTGCAAAGGTTTGAGGATTCCTGCACATTAGATTTGAGAAGAGCAAGGCCTTGAATCAATCTTGCCATTGCTACTTTTGTGCTACATTCAACTCTCTGTTGCTCTAATCTCCCCCAGGTTTTCTTTCCTTGTTATTGACTTTGCCTCTTCTCAAAAGGACAACATACTGAAAATGTATTTCATGCCCATTGGTTAGTGGTAAGAGTTCTGCCTCTCATCTATTATCTATGTTGCCCATTCTCCATCCAATTTAGGTGCAAGGAGTTGGTCTTTCATAAATTGATGTATGGCTTGCTGCCTGAATGTCACTTGTGACCAGCTACATGAATACCAAATACATGTTTCCCAGGAAGAAGAGGATAAGCTTGAATGATTAACTCCATGGACTCTTTCCCACAACATACATTCTCAGTGGGAGCAACGTTACCTCTAAGAGGGTGAAAATAATGTTTATAATAAAAATTCTAGCTATTAGAATGGTTTGTGGCTATATAATGGGTCACAGTATATAGTATATATAGTATATATAGTATATATAGTATATACACATGTATATACTAAATCTGTAGCATTAAATTTTAATGAAAGTGAAGTGATTAAGGATAAATATCTATAGTTCCATGAGGCAGTAATGACATCGTATCCTACAGAGTTACTGTGATCTGGCTACATTCTCCAACTAAAGATGGGGTCCTGAAATGATGTGGTAAGTAGGAACGTTAAAAAGAGAGGTTGTAAGAGCCTTGGAGGGGCCTCGCATAATTAACATCAACCACTCAAAAGTGAGAAAAGAATAAGAAACAGTACCCATTCTGATCCCTTACATGCAGGAATTTTCAAACAAACTCTATAGTAACATCTGTAGAGTGTGTTACAGTTTACTCAGTTCCTTTAACGATATACTCTTGCTTCTTCTTGTGTTATTACTTTATAAATAAAGGCACAGGAGATAGACTGCTTATTAAATCCATCCAGTGTTGTGGCTAGAAAGTAGTAGTGTTAACACTAAATAACTTTTAAGGATATATGTGTTCGTTTTGTCCATTTAGGCACGTTGCCTCAAGATACTCGATATTACATAGAGAGAAAAATCCCAATAAAATAACCTGAAATGGATCATTGTTCTTAAGATAGTTAAGGGGAGCTGACAAGAGGGCTCAGCAGTTAAGAGCACTGGTGCTCTTCCGTAAATCCCTGGTTCAATTCCCCACACCCGGGTGAAAGTTCACAACCATCTGTAACTCCAATTCCCAGGAATCTGATGCCATCTTCTGGCCTCGGTGGGCACAGGCATACAGGCAGGCAAAACTCCCAGACACATAAAATGAAAACAATAACTCTTTTCTAAAGGTAGTTTTTAATTTTAAATCTTAAAGACTTAATGTTATAAAACAGGTAGATGGCGATGTCTGTACCTTTTAGAAGGGAATTTTAAGGTATTTTTGCTATAAAATACAAATGCTATGTATATAAAAGAAGATATGGGCACAGAAAATTATCTACTCTAGTATAACAGTGAAGACTTAACTGTCTAGAAATACACAGAGGGAGAACCGCTCATATAAACAAAATGCTGAGAAATATTTAAATCAAAGGATACAGTAGTATTCTTCCTAAGAAGTGTTCAGTAAAGCACAGTATGCCTTTTAACTTCTTTAAGAATAGATGGTTATACAGTGGTGTTTGAGTACATATCACTGAAGGATTTCTTTTGAACAAATTAAATCTGTGTGAAGTGAGAACAAGTTAAGGATGTGAGGCAAACACCGAAGGAGAGAAGACTTCAGTTGGAAAGGTATGTCTTTTGCAAGTAAGCATGATATTCTGCTAACATAAAGGATTAACACTAATCATCAGGGTGTTAACAAATACATCAAGGGAAGGAGGCACACAGAAAGGAAGTACATTTGCTAAGAAATGAGGACAGGCACAAAATTAATTATGTTTCTTAAATGCCTCTGCCATGAAGCTCATTTGGAAAAATCCTTTCTGTAACATGAAAAATGAAAGGAGATTTGATCAATTTAGAAATAATGAAGAAGCGTGAGGTAAAAATTGGCAACCAGTGTGACAACAGCCTCTGTTTTGTAGATGCATCAACCACAAAGGCTACTAAGAGACGAAGAGTAACTAGTCAGGGCAGACTGACTTCTTTGCACATGTGCTTGTTAAAAGGTAGTGTGTATCTTTAGAAAACATTTGTTGAAAAGAATTTTGCACAGCTGAAGGAAAAGGTCAAGGAACCGAAGCTGAGAGAATGATCACCTGGGAGGCATGTTGATAACTATTAACAGATTAGTGGTTTCCCCACCACAGCACAACACCTCTTTCTATCAGGAAAGAGATATTTCAAGAAAAACGAGGAGCAAGACATTATCACGATTTAAAGAAAAGCATTCAGAATTATCTTTTTTTATGGAATTATCCAGAAAATGTTTGGTATTTCAACATTAATGACATTTCTTTGCAGTCTTCTTGAATGTTTTCTTGAACAAAAACTAAATTTGATTTTGGTCGATTGCAGTCAAGATGAGTCCAAGTGTTCTGAATGTCTGTAGTAAAGATAGTGAGATGAAAATGCATCAGATATTTTTCATCCATGCTACTTGACTCTATCAGAGGAACACATAATTCTCAAAGCTCAACTTCTAACCAGGCTATTCCAGCAGAACCAAACTAAAGATTTCCAGTGTTCCAGCCACCTGACATTTTTAAATTGCCAGTACACCATTTTTGAACTAAAAGTTATTTTGCGAAAGTACACACATTACTTTTACTTACAATCATAGCTAACCATTGTTGAATATGTGTATCTGTCAGAAAAAGTAAGTTCTACTTGGTAGAAGTACATTAGGAGGAAAAAACTGACAAATATTTGTATACTTATAAGCATTCTTTAGAACAGTTATATTCTACAAAGTCCCCTACTTAGTTTAAGTAAGCACATGTTTATTGGCACTTAAGTTACTTGTAGGGAACTTACAGGAGTATTTATTTGGAAAACTGTTTATTAGCATCAATTCATCAAGAATGTCTATGAGTTACTGACGTGGAAGCAACTACTATGCTAAAGTAACTATATATGTCTCTCTTTACCACCTGCTCTACCCAGTTCACACTCATTCTTCCCCATCCCTCTCCTCTCCCTCTCCCCAAGGATATAATGTATTAGAATAAAATATGAATTTGGGGAAGTGAGTATACATAGCATAGTAACTAAAGTTAATAATACTGTATTTACTGTAGTGTTTTCTTGAAGTTTGATGAGAGTAGATTTTAATTCTATACACTTACACTTGTTGATTAAAAGTGGTGACGAATGTATTACACTGTGGTAATTTGTATACAACGGACACTTAGATCAAATCATCATGTTGCACACTTTGAGTATATAGTGTTTAATTGTCATTCAAGTATTTTTAAAGGTCTATTACTAAGATCACCATGATGATTTCCTCTTTATAGAATACAAATTAGAGGCTGGAGAGTTGGCTCAGCAGTTAACACCACTTGCTGTTCTTGCAGAGGACCTGTATGCATTTCTGAGCACCCATCTCAGATTGCTAGCAACCCACTGTAACTCCAGCTCTAGGGGATATGATACCATCTCCTGGTTTCTGTAAGCACTACCTGCCCATGGTGTATATCTAGAAAAGACACACACACACACACACACACACACACACACACACACACGCACGCACGCACGCACGCACGCACGCACATCAATAAAAAACTGAAAAATCCAAACTACAATTTATATTTACAACATACAAAATTCCTGGTTGATTTCAATAATTCATACAAACAAATTTTCACTTATAGTCAGTTTATTATCTAATAGAATTGACTCTTCATTTTAGTCAAAATACTTGTTCTGATAATTTAGTGCAAATATTGTCCCAGGGTCTCCCCTGGTTGTCTTGGAGGACACTTTCCTCAGGGGCTCAAATTGTGTGCCTACTTTGCAAAGCATTCTACTTTCCAACAGACAGAAAAGTAATTCCAGTGCGTCCAGCAGTGATTGGACTCCTGTCATATGTCTGAATAGCAAGAGGCTACGTTGAAAGAAACTGTCTGGAGACTAAGCATTCTGAATGCTCTTGAAAACTCAAACAACTCTGCAAAGGACAGACACAGCAAAAAGAGACGTCTCAGAGGACTAGATTTTTGAGAGGCTATTAGGTTGTGGAAGAAAAAGATGCCAAATGTAAAATGTAAATCTTTACTTGAACCACAAACATTGAACACGTGTGCTTTTGTGGGCACATGGGCCCGTGCACGTTAGTTACAGCTAGAGAGTGCTGTTTAGTTATGCTTGATAACTTTTAAAGACCCCGGATCTTCCGCTAAATGAAAATATATTTTTTTATTATAAACTCAAGCCTCTTGGCATGTGTCACTGAAATTCTACAATCCAAGCATTCAGATATTACCTTTTGAAAATCAGATTGGGTATTCAAATTAGAAGCTAAAGTAATAGTTAAATCAGAAAAAAATTAAAGAATCCTTGACATATTTGAAACTTTATGGGTATAGAAACCATTAAAAAAAAGCTAAATAAAAAATGGGAAGAAAAGTGGTAGGTATGGAGAAAGCAGTAGTGACACACGAATACTGATGTGGAAGTGACAGAAAATTGGGCCAAGAATGTGATGAAAGAATCTGCAGAAGAAAAAGAAAGCGCCAATAAATATAGGGAGGATAGTTAATCTGATAAATACATAGTAAAGTATAAATTTCATATTATTTCTGACATATAGAGCAGGTTCAAGCTAGAAGAATAACATCTCTGCATGGACACAAGGTAGACAAAGTGTCATGGTCACACAGTTATATATAAAGATGAACAATTAGACAGCCAGTGGCGTGATTCATTTCTTGCTTCAAACACAAAAGGAAAGCTGTTCAATAGTAACTTTTCTAATGTAAAAGGTGTGTACACTTCAACTTGGCAAATCTGCTTCTGGAGCCCTCCCTTAAAGAAATGCATTTATAGCTCATCAAAAATGTACGTATAGCAATATCCTTTAAAAAAACAAAACAAAACAAAAGACAGTGCCCTTAGCAAAACAAAACAATTCTGTAAATAAATTCTGGGGAGGTTGTTTACCAGGATTTTCTGTTTCCATTCGAAGTACCGGTAGAGGTCAGTGTACCAGTCAGAAGGGCAGACGGGAAACAAGGAGAATTACACAGACAAGTATGAGAAAATCCTAATGAAGTTGTTTGCTTTATTCAGTTGTAGTGTCCTAGGAGAAAGGTTGAATTGCGGTGATGTTAACCTGGATTCTTTCCCCTCCTGGCATTGGATTGGTGCATTCATTAGCTGCGGAGGAGGCACAAATGTTTGTAAATAAAATTTTAAGTTTAAATCAAGAAGCTTTTCAGTTTGCTAGAGCTGGGCTCTTTGCAGAGGAAAAAAAAACACTCACTTTAAAAAGTTTGTCTTTGCATATTAATACATGGAAATATTAAGGAAAAGGTAACTGGGAAGAATGGTCTGGTAACAGGTTTTGGGGAGTTTTGTGGGTTGTCTGTTTTTGTTTTTTGAGTTTTTGGGTTTTTTTCAGACAGAGCAGAGAAATGGAGTGGTTTGTTGGTGTTTGTCTCTGACAAATGATGTAATCCCCTGCTTCCCCATTGGCCAAGCATCAAAGCTCTGATGGGAGCAAACAATAGCAATTCAAGTGAAAATGGATATAATGTATCAACTGAGCATCCTGTGTTTTACTTCCCTTGAAATAGACCAGGAACATTGTGGCTTTTCCTGGCTCTTATTACATTAGGCCCCTCTCAGGGTAACTTAGCATGGTCTTTGTATTTCAGGACCTTTAACTTGAAAAAGATTCTCTCTCTCTCTCTCTCTCTCTCTCTCTCTCTCTCTCTCTCTCTCTCTCTCTCTCTCTCTCTCTCTCTCTCTCTCTCTCTCTCTCTCTCTCCCCTCATAGAAGCCAGAAGAGAACATCAAATCATTTGGAGCTGCTGTTACAGGTAGTTATGAGCTGCCCAGTGTGGGTGCTAGCACTCATAACCACTGAGCTACTTCTCCTGCCCCACGTATGGCAATATTCACAACCTCATGGTGTGTTATTCACTACAACATGGTACTCCTTAGCAGTAGAATAGCAGAGACTGTAGCTGAAAGTTTTTCTGTGTCCCGGCTTGCTGATGGTCAGGACAAATCTCTCCCATTCCCATCCCCCAAGTAAACACACAGAGGCTTATATTAATTAAAACTGCTCGACCATTAGCTCAGACTAGCTCTTACACTTAAACTAGCCCATTTCTGTTAATCTATATGTTGCCTCGTGTTCCATGTCTTTACCTGTGTGACATTACATGCTGCTCCCTGGATGGCAGACTGGCGTCTCCTGACTCAGCCTTCCTCTTCCCAGAATTCTCCTTGTCTACTTATCCTACCTATACTTCCTGCCTGGCTACTGGCCAATCAGCATTTTATTTATCAACCTATCAGAGCAACACATTCACAGCATAAGGAGTGACATCACCCGTCAGGAGACTGTGTTAAATGTATGGGCAAGTGATCTCAAAGTGGGAACTGAGAATGTAGCCAAGAGTGTACAGATAGAATGGTGGGCAGAGGCAGACTTGAAGCATCGAGTTTGGAAAGGAAGGTAATGAGTGATGAAGCTGACAGCCAGATATCAAGGAATGATTCCAGTCCTCCTCCCAGATGTACCAAGAATAGAGGCATCAACCAAAGAGAGATCCAGATCTTCTCATCCATCTGCTATCCATGCTATTCCTAGTCCCTGTCACTGTCTCAGGTAAGGGGAAAGAAAAAGAAAATGTCAGGAAGTAATAAGGCTGGATGAAACTATGAAAAACCAAGAAAGAGTTAGAGTAACTGAGACACGCAGATTGTCTTCCTTAATGGTTGTGGTTCTTAAGAGAAACTTAAATATCATTTTAGAAAATTGAGATTCAGTTAAAATATTTTGAAATCCATTATATATATATATATATATATATATATATATATATATATACATACATACATACAAACACATATATGTTGATATAGATAGATGTGTTATGGAATAATCTTTTTGTACACTGTGAGGATGTGTCTTTGCCAAGGTGCCTTCTAATTGGTTTAGTAAAAGGCTGATTGGCCAATAGCTAGGCAGGAAGAGGTTAGGCAGGAAAGTCAAACTGAGAGGACTCTAGGAAGAAGAAGGGCAGAGTCATGGGAGTCGCCAGCAGACACAGAGGAAACTGGAGCTGAACATGCCATGATGAAAAATGGTACTGCCACGTATCTTAATAGGGGTTAATTTAAGTTGTAAGAGCTAGTTAGTAACAAGCCTAAGCTATTGACTGAGCATTTATAATTAATAATAAGTCTCTGTATGGTTATTTGTGAGCTGGCTGGCAGGACAGAGCTGACTGGTGGGACAAAAAAGTCTGCCTACAAAGATGTCTACGGTTAAAGGAAAGAAGCATGATATATGTTGTTATCCTTATCCTAGTTGAATTGTTCTTGTAGCTTTTCTGCATCCTGCTTGGTTCTGCAGCTGCTTATAAAATAATTAATCAGATGCTTATATTAATTATAATTGTTCTGTGTTGCTCAGGCTTATTATTAACTAGCTCTTTCAACTTAAATTAACTTAAATTGCCACATGGCTGTGGCGTTACTGGTCTGCTGACTGGCGTCTCCTTGACTCTCCCCTTTTTTCTCCATGTATTCAGTTTGGCTTTCCCACCTAGCTTTTATATTCTGCCCTGCCATAGGCCAAAGCAGCTTTGTTCATCAACCAATTAAAGCAACACTTATTTGCAGTGTACAGAAGAACATCCCACATCAGTTCTATTGAGTTTGCATGTGTTTATGTATAGAAATATGTCTTAACATTCATAGTCTACTTATGCATGATTCTCTCTAGGTAATTAAATGATGAGTGATTTGGGGAAATACTTTCCCCCGTTATGTGTATCCAATTTTAGAACTGTGAAACTGTATGTATAATGAGCTTGTATTATTTAAGTAATCAGTGAAAACAAAGTCATTTTGATTTTGAAAAATAGTTAAGGAAAAAAAGAGACCACCGTTTACTTTAGAAAGTGAGACAGAACAGAAAAACAAAACAAAACAAAACACTGAATAGCAATTGCCCCCCCACATGCCCCTATTCAATCATGTGTCAGTTTCCAGTTTACTAGTCTTGTTGCCTTGGGTAAGCTACCCATAATGGCTGGGACTCAACTGAACATTCTGGGAAATAACATACTTGCTCTCATGTGGAATGTATTTAGCTTGACATTCAGTGTGTTATTTAATACTCACAACAATTCTCAATGTAACTATTATTATCCCATTATACAAAAGCAAATATAGAGAATATACATTGCATCTCTTTGAAAACATCATAATGGAAATCTAAGAAATCCCTGCAATGTAATGGAGAGAAAATGCTTGTAGGGCTCAATGTAGATGCAGACGCCAAGTGTAAGCTTGTAAGACAATATACTGATAACTAGTTTTAATGCAAGCATCAGGCTCTGAGAGTCAGCAATTTTACAGAGATCTGCGCGTTCTTTGCCTTAAAATTGCTTCTTTAAAACCAGTTATTTTGGTGGTAATCTTCTTAAGAGCAGCCAGACATCCGTGGCTCTTGATTAAAACCTAGTGTTTGAGAAATACAAAATTGAACACAAACATTTATACGATAACTCTTGCTAATGCAATTTATACATCCAGACAAACAAACACAGAGCAGGAGGAGAGATCAACTATAATGTGATGGAATGTTCAACTTCTAGAATACTTCCACCTTGGAACACTCAACCCTAAATGGGATGTCTCCTTCAAATCCCACCACTCAGTGCTCCGGGAGCCCTGCGGAAGAGGAAGCAAAAAGAGTGTAAGAGCCATAGGGAATGGAGGACACCAAGAAAACAAAGCCCTCTAAATCAACAGGATCAATGCACATATTGAACTCACAGAGACTGAGGCAGTTGGCACAGAGCCTGCATGGATCTGCACAAGATAGGGTCCTAGAGCTGGAAGGAGAAGTGGACACATGCCTCATCTCTAACTCAAAAGCTATCTCCAATTGATAACCACCTGAAAATGAAAATTTAGTTTTCTCCAAGGAAGTCTCACTGGGGAAACAAACTACTCTTAAGGGTAGGCTGCATGTCCAACAGTAGATGCCCACAGAAAATAAACTCAATGGCATCGTTGGAGGCTCCTTATCTCGTACTGTTTTTTCAGGGCATTTCTTTTATTTTTTAAATTTTGTCTTATATCCTACAGGTCCTTTGTATATCATATGTGTGTGTGTGTGTGTGTTATAAATGTATATGCAATATATATTAACATATATAATACACACATACACATATATAATGGCTTCCAGTTTAGTATTCTGTGGAATTCCTAAGTGTGCTAATGGGTGGGTCTTTCCATCTATATCAGTTTCTTGTGCTTTCTCTTGGGCTCTTTTCCTTCTCTTTCTTTGTTTTCTCCTATTACAATGTGTTAGTTTTTGTTTTATCTTAATATATTTTATTATTACCCCTTAGATGCCTGTTTGTTTTCTAATGAGAGACAGAAAGAGGGTGGATCTGGATGGGAGGGGTATGGTGAGGGACTGGGAGGAGTAAAGGTAGGGGAAATTATAATCGTGATATTTATTTGAGAAAAGCTATTTTCAATTAAAACAAGAACTTCCAAGTAGACAAACTAGTATCAATTCATACAATACATATCAAGAACTGTCAAGGCTTACAAAGGAAAGTGTTTGAATGCGAATACCTTATGTAATGTACTAACATATTATGTAACATCCCCAGCAGGTCTGTGCCCTGTAATCAAGCACATTGTTACTTCTGCAGGATAAGGCATGAATATTCATACTAAGAAGGAACAAGAAAGTTTTAAAAAGCCTTTTCTCAGAGCGGGCTCTGCCAGCAAATGAATTTGTAGCAAACTCAGGGAGAACTCTGTAGCTCAATTAAATTCCATAAGAGGAAAAGAGGTGCTTCTTTTTTCCTCAACGCTGTTTTCAGATTTTTATTTGCTCTTCTTCTTCTTCCAGTGTTTGTTTTATTTGCTCTTCTTTTTGCTAGTGTTGAGAAGGGCTCAGGTTGTAGAAAGAGAAAATGTGAAGGCAGAGCAGTGACACTTAGCATCTTCATCAGGAATGACGATAAAAAAAAAGTTTTATATAGGGAGGAAAAGTCTTCCTTCATGACAAAAGGGTGCACCCCCTAGTTGAATAGGAGTCATCATCTGTGTTACTGGATGTAAAGAGTGGATAGCAGTTTCCTAGGCTAAGGCTTTTAGAAGCCTCTGGCTTGTGTGAAAATGTCACCCTTAACCTCTGCTCTCCAGGCTCCTGTTAATGGTAATGCTCATTACTCAGCTGAAGGTGCAATGACCTGATTGCAGCCGTTGTAATGTTGATACACTTAGGATGGCAGACACTTTCATAATTTGAATGATTATGTGGGTAGGGTGAGTAAAAGGTTCATTTTTTCCCCCTGAGCCGTGGATAAAATCTTTCTATCAGTAATAGGTCAAACAAATAGTGAAATGTTAGAGAAGAGTTCAGGCTGCAACTCACACCTTTATATTTCAAATGGAAGCAGGTGTCTGGATATTAATATCAATAATCATCAATGAGACTTCCATGGAAGGGACTAAAAAGAATACAGGAAGTTTTTAACTCTTCCCAGTTCCCAGCCTCCCAGCTAGTATGAGTGAAGACAATAGACGAATTCATTAGGCTATGAGGTAGAAGTCACAAGTGCAAGTCAATGAGAGCAAAAGTTAGAGAGGCATTCTTAAAAAGCATCAAAAAACAAACAAAAACAAAAACAAAAAACAAACAAACAAACAAAAAACCCATGACCTTCCTAACAATGGAAACATTAGGACCCAGTGAAGTAGCTTCTATAAGGATCATGTAGATATAAA
The DNA here is from genome assembly GCF_007827085.1 of Peromyscus californicus insignis. Classification (NCBI taxonomy): domain Eukaryota; kingdom Metazoa; phylum Chordata; class Mammalia; order Rodentia; family Cricetidae; genus Peromyscus; species Peromyscus californicus. Next base: position 37,240,838 of record NW_026294413.1, on the reverse strand, counting down.
TGAAAGAGCCTATGGCTTTTTATTGTGCCATTCAATACGGGGAAGTGAGAATTTAGGAGGGAAAGAAAACTTCACTTTATATGTGATATAGGAAACTTAAGTGATACCTATACTTGAACTCTTCTCTGTTGTGTGTGTGTGTGTGTGTGTGTGTGTGTGTGTGTGTGTGTGTGTGTACACCCTTTGTAAATCACACAAGTGATGATTGATTTAAGATCAAGAGAAATGAAATAAAACAGAAGAAGGGGAATTCCAAGAGTGATGAAAACAGTTAGTCGTTTTTTCTCCTTCCATAGAGGCAGGATGACACTCTTTTTCCAGGTTTAGAATGTAAAGAAGTTGTATAACTGTGTGCAGTACCTGTTCAGTATAACAAGAAAGCAGAAGATAAAAGTCTCCAAACACAAGTGGAGCTCTTAAACACATAACACATTTCTAGTGGTTTGGGCAGGGTGAGTCTCAGACAATGTGATAGGCCCATGGAAATAATATGCTAGTTAAAAATCTCAAATCAGAATTTATGCCAACTCATCTTCTTAGCTGAATGCTTGGAGGACTCACCAAATCTTTCCTTAGAACAATGGATGTTTGTTAATGTGGTGAACAAAACTTATATTTGCTAAATTTTTAACCCATATTTTTATGTCTTCCTAGGTTGAAAATTTATGATAAGGTCAATTGAATATTGAACTTAGTGTATGAGCATAATACTCAGTAAGTCCAACTCACTAATTGGACTTAGAGGTAAGTATTAAGATGGTGGAAAAAAAACTGTGGACCTTATTTGCCTTATCTATCTATCTATCTATCTATCTATCTATCTATCTATCTATCTATCAACCTACCTGTCTATCTATCTAAATAGACAGATGATATATATATATATATAGATAGATAGATAGATGATATATATATATATATGCATAAAGGCATACACAGACATATACATATCATCTGTCTATCTACTAATTCCTAGCTCTCTGCAAAAAAACAAATATTGAAGAAAAATAATCATCAAAAATTAGTCTGAACACCAAGAAACATGAATCTACTCTAATTAGATTTATGACCTCCTGTTTCCTCTCTTAAACATGAGACAATTTTGTATGTCAGCAGGATGAAAGTTGTAAGAAAATTATTATAAACAGAATTGTCTTTACAATCTGACTTATTCTCTTTGTGCCCAAGATACATGAATATTTCTAAGCAATGCAAATTGCTGGATTAAAATACAATGATCTGAAGGTTACTATTATAAAGAGCTCATTAAAATTGATAAGAAAAACATTGAGACCCCAATATGAAAATGAGCAAAGGACATGAACAGTAGCACATATGAGTGAAGATAATTAGCAAGGAACATATGGGAAAATGTTTAACCTTGTTAGATACCAAAAAAAGCTAAAATAATTGTGTTAATACCATACACTATTTAAATGTGTTAGAGAAATTATTTTCTAGTGGGTTTTACCAAACATTTAAGAATAATTGAAATTCATCTTCAAGAAACTGCTTGAAAAAAATAGAAAAGGAGGAAACACCTAACAACTCCTTTTATGAGGTTAGATTACCCTGTTACCAAACCAGCCAAAACACACAACAAAACCAAACTAAAGACCTTGGAAATATAGACATAAAAATCCTCAAGAAAACACTAGCAAAACAAATCCAGTAACATCTGAAAAAGTATTATACATCTTGACTTGCCTAAGTTTTATCCAAGGAGTGCCTGGATAGTTGAACACATAAAAACAAAACAAAACCACCAGTGCCCTATTACTAGAATAAATGGAACAAACACACACAATTATGGACAAAGAAAAAGTGTTGACAAGATATAACTCTTTCATCAAAAAAAAGTAAAAGAAAGACTATGATAAGCTATCATTTAAAGAAAATTCTTTCAACTATTTACTAATGGCTATTAACAAAAACTGAAGGCTAATCAAGCTCAGTAATCAAAAAGACTTGAACCTTTTTCCTGAAAACTGAAGCAAGAGAAGACCTGTCTGCTCTTGTCATGTCTAACTGATGGTGCACTACCAGCACCAGAGAAAACCACTAGGCCTCTACCCTACACAAAGAGCTACAATCAACTAAGGATTCTAAGAGTAAGAAGACAATGTGATAGGCCCATGGAAATAATATGCTAGTTAAAAATCTCAAATCAGAATTTATGCCAACTCATCTTCTTAGCTGAATGCTTGGAGGACTCACCAAATCTGAAAGGAGCACAACAATTAGATGTCCAATACCAAATGGTCAGCCCTGAAAACAGACATACTAGTAACATTATACAGACCAAGTGGATTATATGTTGGAATATATATGTATATACACATAAATATATGAATGCAACAACAATTAATGAAAAAAGTGGCCATGAACTTGAAAGCGAGCAAGAAAGGTATATGGGATGGTTTGAAGGTATGATAGGGAAGGAAGAAATGATATAATTATATTATAATCACAAAAATAAAAGAAATAAAGTTATCTTGGTTGGAAAGGACGAAGTAGAACTGGCTCCTTTGGCAGACGCCACAATCAAGTGAATAAAGAAACCTAAACACACACATATACACAGAGGGAAAAAGAGAGAGAGAGAGAATACAATAAAAATAAATAATAACCGCAATAATTTACGGGACAATGAAATGTTTAGGAACATATTTAACAAGACATACAAATTTGTACACTAAAACCCAGAAGACATCATTGAAAAAAAGTTAAAGAAAAACCTAATTAATTTGAAAAGTAGCCAATGTTAGTGGAATGCGGGCCTTAATATTGTTTAAATGACAATATGTTCCAATTAATTTGCAGATTCAACACCAAATGTATGAAAATTCGATCTGGTTTTTTTTTTGGAGGGGAGAAATTTACAAATCATTTGGGAATTCAGGGGACCCAGAACAACCAAGAAAATACCTTGAAAGTGATGAAGTGGAAGGACACACACTTCCTGATTTCTAAGTTTATCATGAAGATAAGTAGTAAGGCTGTGTGGTGCTGACATGAGGGTAGATGTACGTATTAGTGGAATTGACTTGAGAATCTAGAAAGTAATCCTTGCACTATGGTGAACTGATTGTCAACAGAGTGCCAAAACAATTGTGGTATATAAAAAAATTTATTTCAATAAATGGCATTGGATAGTTACATGGAACACACTAAACTAAGATTTTTACATGGAGATAAACTCAAAATTCTTCATAGATTTAAATGTAATGCCTAGAAATCTATTTTTTAAAAAAACAGATTAAAATATGGGCATAAATTTTTGTGATCTTGGATTAAGGAAAGATGTATATAGGACATCAAAATTATAAGTGAAACAAGAAATAAATAAATTGAACTCAATTGAAACTTACAACACTGTTTCAAAGGACATTATCAGTTAGGTCAAAAGACCATCTAAGAAATGTGGGAAAGGTTTGCAAATCATATAATTTGAAGAATATATAAACTCTTGTGACCACAATAATGACAAAAAGTGACTGAAGTATGGGCAAAATGAACAAGGAAGGAACAGAAATGGATAAACACAGAGAAAGTATGTCTGTATTAGTTTGTCTTTCTGTTACACCTACCAAAAATAATTTGGGGAGGAGAAGGTTTATTTCACCTCACAAGTTACAACCCATCATTTAGGGAAGTCATAGCAGGAACCTAGAGGCAGGCACTGAGGCGGAGATCATGGAGGAACACTATTTACTGGCTTGTTTTCTTATACAAAACAAGACTGGTTGCCTAGAGGTGGCACCACCCACAGTGGACTAGGCTCTTCCTCATCATTCATTAATCAAGAAAAGGCCCCACAGTCACACTCATGGGTCAATCTGGTGGAGTCAATTTCTTAATTGAGGTTCCCTCTTCCCAGGCAACTCTAGCTTATATCAAGTTGACAAAACTGTAACCACCAAGCTGCTCATCATCATTGGTTCTTAAGAAAATATAATTAAATGACCACATGATACCACATCATATGAATTAGGATGTGTGCCTCTGTGTGTGCACATGTATATGTGAGTGCATGTGTATAGAGGTCAGAAGTTGATGTCTGGTGTCTTCCTCTGTAGTTGGAAGTTTCTTGTGTCCCTCGAGGCCAGTGGTTGGGACAAATCTCTCCCACTTGAGTTCCCCCAAGTAAACACACAGAGGCTTATATTAATAATAACTGCTTGGCCATTTGCTCAGGTTTATTACTGACTAGCTCTTACACTTAAATTAATCCATAATTCTTATCTATGTTTAGCCTCATGGCTTAGTACTTTTCTCATCTGCCTTGTCATCTTGCTACCTCTGTGTCTGGCTGGTGACTCCTGACTCAGCCTTCCTCTTCCCAGAATTCTCCTCATCTGCTTACCCTGTCTATACATCCTACCTGTCTACTGGTCAATCAGCATTTTATTTATCAACCAGTCAGAGCAGCACATATTCACAGCATACAGAATGACATTCCATAGCACCTCTCCTTTTCTGTCTAATCAAAAAGGAAGATTTTAACTTTAACATAGTAAAATTACATATAACAAAACAGTTATCAAGCAAGAATTACAGTTATAATATCTAGTCTATTTTTATTTGACAAAATTAAATATTCTGTCCTATATCTGTGCATCTAAAGTTTCATATCTGATTTATCTCTTATCATAACCAAGGAAAATTATAACCATCTAGTCTTTAACTACGTCGAAGACCTTAGAAGGATATAAATTTACCTAAGTAAACAGAAAATGCATTTTAAGCAACTTCCAAAAATCTAGAAATGACAGAGACAGCTGCCTGCCTAGACAGTCATCCAAAGTTCCTCTGAGATGTTGGGGCATTCATTCTTCAACCTGCAGGACTAGAGTCTCTTAGTCATTTCTCTCTATGTCCTGTAGAGTGTTAGAATGTCTGGCAGTTTCTTATGCGAAGCAGGAACCTGAAGGACCATCTCGCCAAGCAAAGTTCAGTGGTCACCTGCCTATGGGTCCTGCATGTCCAGTTAATACAACATTTTATCAAGCAGTTGATGCAATGGCACTTTTTGCCCAGTGGCTAACTTTTGCCACAAAGAAAGCAAACTCCATAACGAGTTTCTTCAATGCCCGTTATCTTCTCTGAAGTAGATTGGTATTGCCAAGAGCAGATGTGTCTCAATGTCCAGAAAGTCAAAGTTCTTAAAACATTTTAAATGCCATATTTTGTAGGTCATTGAAGTGTTTGAAGATTACCTACCTAATTGAAATATATCTGTGCATTTCTAGAAAACTAACATGATTATAAGTTTGACTATCATAGAAGACTAATTATTAATCTGTATTTCTTAACTATTCATTATAATTTAAATGAGTTGCACAAACATAATACCTTAAACAAGAGTAGAAATATACATACAGTATAACAAAATTAACTTTAAATTTGTATCAATAAACTAAAGTTTATACCAATGTAAAACATTTTAAACAAGTTGCTCTTTAAAAGTAGGTTCAACAATCCACCCTTTTATCCTATCATATCTATATTCTACATTTCCATATCATATCCCCCTTTCTTCTTTTAGGAAGATATTGACTATGACCAATAACAATTTGTAACCAATAATCTAAACAAAGACAAACATCCGTAATCCATTCTTTGGGAATAAAGTAGACAGTCTAAATTATCTGGTATAACATTCTTACAATATACATGTATGCACAGTATAATACCAAAATCTTAAGTCCATAATTGGACTTATATATTTTTTTTACTGCTATTTAGATCAAAATAGAATTTTGTTATGTCACAGGAAGTTCCCCTATACCCACTTAACAATTGCTGACCTCGACAAAAGCAACTGGCTGCTGACCTGGGTTCTTGTAGGTTAGGTTTGCTTTTTTTTTTTATTTTATAAGTACAAAATCATTTAGTGTGCCTTGTTGTAACTAGAGTTTTCCTGCCTTGCCCACAGTCAGGACAAATCTTTATCACCCGCCAGTCCCACAGCCACTCAGACCTAACCAAGTAAACACAGAGACTTATATTGCTTACAAACTGTATGGCCGTGGCAGGCTTCTTGCTAACTGTTCTTACAGCTTAAATTAATTCATTTCCATAAATCTATACCTTGCCATGTGGCTTGTGGCTTACCGGCATCTTCACATGCTGCTTGTCCTGGTGGCGGCTGGCAGTGACTCCTTCCACCTTCCTGTTCTTTCTTTTCTCCTCTCTGTTAGTCCCACCTACACTTCCTGCCTAGCCACTGGCCAATCAGTGTTTTATTTATTGACCAATCAGAGCAATTTGACATATAGACCATCCCACAGCACTTCCCCTTTTCTTTTTTTAAAGAGGAAGTTTTTAACTTTTATACATCTCCAAAGCCAGCTTGGTATATTTGGGAATTTGGGCATAGCTTCTCTTACTACTTCCTGCGGGAGGGGGGTGCTGTATCTTATGGGGACACAAAGAAAATTTTAGGATTATGGAATAGTCCATGAGGGTGTATCATCTGAACCAGTTGCCTTGAAACGGTTCTGGATGTTGGATCATCTGGGCCTTGGTGTCATCGGAGACCTTTCAGGTGGTCTTGGCTGGTCAAACCTGATGTATCTTAATCTAGAACAAATCCATAGCCTCTAGCTCTCTGTGGAAACAAAAACAGAGCCTCCTTTCCAAAGCAACATATCCTTACATCCAAATTTTGAAGTCAAGGTACCTTTAAAATATACATTTTGGCATAACTCAACAGCTTTTACAATCAAATGTTTTTCTTCAGTTACGAATATCAAAGAGAACATAATCCAGATTCTCTGTGTGGTAGCCATCTTTACGTGGCTTATTTTTTATATTACCTTGAGCCTATTGCTTTAAACTGCAGCCTTCTAAGCCTGAAACAGCGCTGGTGCTGTGGCTGCTGGCTCCACCCACTTCAGCTTCCCAACATGGAGGAGGTACGTTTTCCGCCAGCTCTGGGAGCCATCAACTCTCAGAAATAGTGGGTCTATGCTTCTATCAAAGCAGTGTGTAGCCCAGAAATCTCTTTTTTTGTTTTGAACTAGCAAAGGCTAAATCCACCATGCAGCTTAATGTGCCACTTGCAGAGGCCTCATTCCCACCAAACTACAGGTCGAGCACAGACGCCAGAAACCCGCCATAGTAGCTCAAACATGCAGGCTCCCACTAACTTGAGAGAAACAACTAGGAACTGTTTTTAGCTCCATTTTAGAATCTTTTTTTTCTCAGGTTTTAGGCGGAAACTCTTGCCAACACGTTGGGCGCCATTTGTAACTAGAGTTTTCCTGCCTTGCCCATAGTCAGGACAAATCTCTCTCACCCACCAGTCCCACAGCCACTCAGACCCAACCAAGTAAACACAGAGACTTATATTGCTTACAAACTGTATGGCCGTGGCAGGCTTCTTGCTAACTGTTCTTACAGCTTAAATTAATTCATTTCCATAAATCTATACCTTGCCATGTGGCTTGTGGCTTACCGGCATCTTCACATGCTGCTTGTCCTGGTAGCGGCTGGCAGTGACTCCTTCCACCTTCCTGTTCTTTCTTTTCTCTTCTCTATTAGTCCCACCTATACTTCCTGCCTAGCCACTAGCCAATCAGTGTTTTATTTATTGACCAATCAGAGCAATTTGACATACAGACCATCCCACAGCACATTGTTTTGTGTCTTCTCTTTTTCATCATTAAGCCTGGGAGATTCATCCATGATGTGTGTTCAACTACCACTGAATCTTGTTCATTGTCACTACTTTTATCTGCTTCCTGGAGATTATAAAAGAAATGGTGAATTTCCTGTTACTTAAACATAATGGATGTAAGATAAAAGTATAACTAAGTATATTCAAGTATAACTTGAAAACAGCTTAGTAATTCTCAAAGAATGGGGCAGTAAGAGGGGAGAAGAAGGGGGGAGGGAAAGTGGGCAAAGTTGACTCATAGGAACTAAGCTACTTGGAGATAGGGCCAGGAAGTTCTGGTGTGCCATTGAGTCAGAGGTTGACTACAGGTAACCATAATATACTTTTCACTTCAAAAGCTAGAAGAAAAGATATTTTTTAAAAACTTGCTATATGTAAATGAGAAATATCTGAAGGGACAGGTATGTTTAACTTGATTTGGTTATGATATAATGTTTACCCACTAATAAATATGTTTTCACATATCAATTAACTTTTTAAAAATATTTGCTCAATCATACCACAAGGATACTTGTTCAACTATGTTCATAGCAGTTTTATTTATAATATCTAGAACCTGGAAACACCCTAGATGTCCCTCAATTGAAGAATGGATAAAGAAAATATGGTAATTTACACAGTGGAGTATTACTCAGCTGTTAAAAACAATGACATCAGAAAATTTGAAAACAAATGGATGGAACTAGAAATAATCATCCTGGGGAGGTAACCCAGACCCAGAAAGACAAACATGGTATGTACCCACTAATAAGTGGACATTAACTGTAAAGTAAAGGATAACTTTGCTACAATCCACAGACCCAGAGAGGCTAGGTAACAAGGAGGGCCCCAGGGAGGATGCATGGAGGAGAAGGGGTAGGGGAAATAGAAGAGATCTTCTGGGTAGACTGGGGTGGGTGTGGATGGGAACTTAAGGGATCAGGTTGGGGAGAGGGTGGAGGAAGAGAGTACTGAAAGAGATGACTGGAAATGGGGGCATTTTGGGGTCAGGTAGAAACCTGATACAGGGGAAACTCCAGGAATCTACAAGGATGACCCCAGCTAAGAATCTTAGCAATAGTGGATATGTAGCCTGAACTGGCCATCTCCTGTGATCAGTTTGGTGACTATCCCATTATCAGAGAGGCTTCCTCCAGTAATTGGTGGAAACAGATGCAGAGACCCACATCCAAACATTTAGACCAAGCTTGGGGAATCCTGCTGAAGAGAGGGAGGAAGGATTTTAGGAACCAGAGGGGTAAAGGACAAGAAAACCCACATAAACAACTAACCTGGCTCATAGGAACTCACAGAGTCTGAACTGACAACCAGGGAGCCTGCAGGGGACTGACCTAAACCCTCTACATATATGTGACTGTAGCTGGAGTTTTCTCCAGTTCCTCTCAGACCCACAGCCACTCAGACCCAAGCAAACACACAGAGACTTATATTATTTACAAACTGTATGGCCTAATGGCTCAGGCTTCTTCCTATCTAGTTCTTATATCTTCAATCAACCCATTTCTATTAATCTATAAGTTGCCACGTGGCTTGTGGCTTACTGGTACCTTACATCTTATTTCTCATGGAGGCGGCGGCTGGCAGCATCTCCTGACTCAGCCTTCCACCTCCCAGAATTCTCCTCTCTCTTTGTCCCATCTATACTTCCTGCCTGGCTACTGGCCAATCAGCACTTTATTTATCAACCAATCCAAGAAACACATTCACAGCATACAGATATCCACAGCATGTGACAGTTGTGTAGCTGGGTCTACTTATGGGACTCCTAACAATGGGAGCAGGAGCTGTCCCTAATGCTTTGTCTGGCTCTTGGGAATCTATTCCTCATACTGGATCACCTTGCTCAGCCTTAATACAAGGGGAGGTGCTTAGTCTTATGGCAACGAGATATGCCATGCTTTGTTGATAGCCATGGAAGGCCTGCCCCTTTCTGAACAGAAACAGAGGAGTAGATTAGGGGCGGGGCGGGGAGATAGGAGAGGGAATTGGAGGAGAGGATGGAGGGGAAACTGCAGTTGAGATGTAAAATAAATTATTTAATAAAATAAAAATATTTATTCATTATTTTTGTTTTATGTGTATGGATTTTTGCCTGCATGTATGTGTGTGTAAACACCTGCATACTTGATGATCATGGAGGCTAGAAGAGGCCATCAGATTCCTTGAAAATGGACTTACAGAAGGTTTGTTAGCTGCCATGTAGATGCTGGAAACTTAACCTCTGTCCTTTGCAAGAGCACCCAGTGATCTGAACAGATGAACCAGCTTTCCAGCCCAAATATTTATTTGTTTTTATGTGTATGGGTATTTTTGTGCTGCAAGCTGCAGGAAAATGTTAAGGAATCAAGCTACTATGACAAAAGCTACTACTTGGAAATGTCAAAGACATTTCCGAACATCAAGCCATGGCTTAAAAAGTCTTGGTGATATTTTAGCTTTTGTATATATATTAGCTGGTTCCTACAATGATTTTCTTGCATGCTATGGGTGGTTCCAGGAACTTCTAACAGTGTATTTATCTAAAATACCTGTCAAGCTTCCAAGGCCAAATGATCTCCTGAACTAAGGTAACACCCTTATGGAAACAATACCTGTCTCCTAGGTCAGGTGGATAGCTTTATTTCTTGTGCAGTTTAAGCTGAGACCCTCCTTTCTCTTACAGCCTTACTAATATTATAGACTCCTAACTTCTTACCTAACCACTTCTAGGAATGTAGTTTGATCACATAAATTCCCTTTTTCTGATTACTAACTGATCCTTAGCTCTCAGTTGACCTCCTCCTTTACCACTCCCCTTCTGGGTTGTAGAAGAAAGCTTGAGGAAAATTCTTATCTGCCTTTATGATCCTGTAAGAATTCAAGCCTCGTGACCTTGCTGCACCAGAGGGTTGCTATTGCTTGGATTTATAACTAAATACCTCAGAAACTTGGAGAGAATGAAGAGGGATAAGGAGAGGTATAAGGAGACTTGGAGGAGGATTTGAGGGAGAGGACTTGTGGACAAGACAGAGAAGAGATAAGAGAGTGGAAGAACTAGATGGGTAAAAACTGGATAGGAAATAACTAGATGGGAAGAACTAGATTGAAGGGCTAAAAGAGAGTACTAGAGGAACGAGATGGATGATGAGGAAGAGCCAGATGGGGAGGAACAAGATGAAGAAGAACAAGATGAGAAAGAAGGAGATGGGAGAGGAGCTAAGATGGGAAAGAACTAGATGGATAAGAACCTAGATGGGGCAGAACTAAGATGAGAGAATTAAGATAGAACTTAGAGGGGACAGCAGATAAATGTAGAGAGAAATCAGGCAAGAAAGGAGCTAGGCATGAGAGCAGAATAGAAGCTGTGTAAAGAGAGAACTGACTCAGAATAACAAAGTGTATAGACTAAGGAGTTTCATGTATGTAGATTCATTTCATATTATCAAAGATTAATTATCAGCTGGTTGTAGATTCTTCCTGGACCCTGGAAGGAACTATTGAGGGGCTGGACCCCCATAGTCCTCGTTATTTTTGCCTTCATGTATGTCTGTGTGCCACATGTTTGCAGCACCAGCAGAGGTCAGAAAGGGGTCTCAGATCCTCTGGAACTGGACTTATAGAATGTTGTTAGCAACCACATAGGTGCTGAGAACTGAACCCAGGTCCTCTGCAAGAGAAACAAGAGGCCTTAACCAATGGACTATTTCTCCAGCACTCAATTAAAATTTTATCTTAACTAAAGAAATAAACTATGTTAAGAGGAGAGGATTTGAAATGAAATTCCCTTAACATTTATTTCCAATAGAAGGTCATTGCAGTCCACTAAAGGGCTGTCATCTCTGAATAAATACACATGCAACTTGGGGAAGGTCTGTAGGGTTGTGCAGTAATCCTGTGGAGAGGTAAAGAGAGCTAGAAAGGAAATGGTGGATCGGCTGGCCACAGCAGTAAACTTAGGAAGCTGACAGTCTAGGAAGGAAGATCTGTAGGCATCCAGCCCAATCAATCACAGTGCTTTTCGGCCTCCAGGCTGAGAGACACATGTGGTGAGCTTTCAGGGTTATCTTCTGTTGTACTGTGTGGCCACTTTGACTGTCACAGGAAGAAGATGAGCTTGGGCTCCAGCAGGAGGGATGAGGAGGAACTTTCATCATCATTGTAGCTGCAGGTTGCAAACTCCAGGCCTCTACATAAGAATACACAGACTTTGATCAGGAAAGAACAGAGAGTGGCCAATTGCATTCTGGAGCTCTGAGAGGATAGTGGGGGGAGGCAGGGTTATATAAGATGAGTGCTCATAGTCATATTAAAATAATAGAATAAGTCGTTTTCTAAGTCTACACTTGCCTAAGGGGTTGAATGACGGCTGGGACAAGTTCATTCTACATCCACATGCACCTTACATACACATCTTCATATATACATGATGTGGTTGGATATGGGGAAAAGGGTTCCCACTTCACACATTGCTGGGCTCCATCTTTACTTCTTAGAATGGGAAGGTATTTGCTCATTTAGAATCCATGGCAGCCAGCTGGTAAACTTTTAGGCTGCTTGACAATCCAACTTCCTGTTGACAAAAACAAAATATTTTGTTGTTGTTGTAGCCAGACATATCAAAATGCATAGTACATATTCTAAACAGGTAAATAGTATTGTTTTCTCCATAATTAAAGTAAAACAGAATTGTGTTCTTGGGTAAGTTAGTACTGTGTATGACCTTGGGAAATGACTTCTTGGAGTATGAGTTTCCTCAACTGTAAAATGATGAGCTTAAATTAAGAAATCTCTAAAGTGCATTTTTAAATGCTAATATAATTTATTTCTAAATCAAGTCATGTAAAGAACCTAAAAAAAGAAGTTCCGCTTTGATGTTAGGTTTAGCTTTACATTAGCATTAATTCTAGGAACCAAACATTTGATTAGGAATGACTGGGAATAATGTTCTGCTCCATTAGGGTGCTACATTTAGAGAGCACCATGTACCCTACCGAGACAGCAGGTAAGAACCGAGGAACAAAATTGCAACTCCTCCTTGAAGAAGAGTGATGAGTCCCTGACCAAACAGTGGTCTTTTCGGCTTAGATAGAGAGACTGCTGAATGTCAGATAACAGATTAATTTGAGACACAGAAAACCTTTGGGTCAGGCTAACAAATTTATCTTTATTTGAGCTCTTAGACACCTGCATGCCAGGTGTTTATTACTCTTGGACGGGTGCCTTTTGTTTATCTGTGAAACGTTCATTGAGACATGAGTCTCCATTACAGAGGTGTGGCGTTAGGTGATAGGAAGCCATCATGTCAGGCCCATGTAAGGAACCATGTTGTAGGAGGAAATGTTCGTGATTGAGAATTTCTTAGACAAAATGCAGATTAGGCTCCTGTTTTGTTTGTTCCACTTTATAAGAGCCATTCTGAGAGAAACCTGCCGTCATCCTCCACGGAAATGGGCTTCCTGCAGTCCACAATTATTTCTGATCCCTACCCTGCCTTTTTGGTGCCCTAGATGCAATAACTCCTTCTGTCAAATGCTGATGCAAAGGAATGGAAATTCCATTTTTCTTTTCTTTTACAGAAAGCACAAAGGTCCTCTCATGCAATCTTCTGGGCTATTGTCATACAGTATGATTTATGTATTTCTTGTATGTTTCTTTCTTTTTAAATCTTGAAGTATATTCTTTTGTTTTATTGGGCTATTTATTCTCTTGACATCCTTAGATGTGAGTTAATGGAACCATGATAAAAGGATAGAGAAGTAGAACAAACAAGGCTGATGGTATAGATTCTGGACTGCCTGACAGATTAGGGATGGCAAGGAGGAGAACAAAAGATAAAAATCACCTGATTCATGTGCACTGAGATGGTCCAGAGAAACCAGTGCTTGAAGACTATGCTATGCTCTAAGTCTGAGAAATAAACACAGGAAAAAAAATGGTGATTTCCATAAGGATTTTAAAAAGATGCTTATTTCCATATAACATTAATTTTTGTAAATAAAATCTAAAAATTTACTAAATGGGCACTTAACTGATATTAATGAATTAAAGTCAGAGAAAAGAATTGGGGTGTGTGAGGATGTAGACACAGAACGGGTACCAACTAGTACATTCTGTCTGCCAGGCCATTCTGGCCATCTCCCATTCTATGGCTAAGATCAAATGTGCCACCTTCCCACATAGTCTGCTGGTGCTGACTGGTGTAGGCATGAAATCCAAACTGAAATAATCCTAGGGCTTTCCCTCCACAGGAATGCTCCCAGAGAAGCACTGCTACCAGAAGCAGAGCCAACTGCATGGCTGCCCAAGGAGTTTTCACATTTTATCACGGACAGTGACAGATTATCAGTGGATATGACTATAATAATGAAAGCTCCAATTTTGCTGGTGGCTACTGTCTCAGATTCGAGAGAAAGTGAACCTGACCTTGTGAAGTTGACCTTGCAGAGAGAGGCACAAAAGGGAGGAGAGTCCTGACGACACTTGTTCCAGCTATTACCATGGCTCAGTTTCATCCCTGTTCCTTGTGATGTTTCTGTCACTTGAGCCAACATGGCCCTTTGGAAGAGTCCTGGGTAAGGCATGGGACAATTGAAGTAGAAGTGGATCTAGATTGATTTGGGAGTAATATAAACTCTAAATAATGCAAGGCAAAGGACCATGGCTTTCATCTTCATAATCATGGTGCATGAAATAGTTCTTAGTACACAGGTGACAGTCCATAACTCTAGAGTCTTTCAAAATATACCTATTCAGTGTTCAGGGAACATGCTAAGTGCTGAGGGTAAAACAGAGCACAAGACAAATGCAATCCGGGCCCCACAATGACGCTTTCAGTCAAGTGGAGAGCACAGAGGAGATAATGGCCAGGATGACAGAAAGCAGTACTTTTCTGATAAGGGGGATGTTAATTGTGGCTTTAGGCTGACAAGGCAATAGGCTAGATAATCCAAGTTGAAAAGCGTGTTATTAGGTAATCAGGTGTTTCACAGAGCACAGGAGCAAGAATGCAGCCTGGCTTTAGGAAGGAGGAGGACCGGGAATTAAAGAGCCGTTGTCATCCTGGGAAATGTGGTCCTGTTCTCTTCCCTGCTTCTCTTCTGTGCCAAAGCCTGACTTGCCCCCAGTCTGAGTGCTGTTGCCAAAATATCTACAGTTTCCAAGTGCATACTCGTCTACTGGAGATCCACAGTCCCTTGGAGAGGAGCACTGAATTTTGAGATTATTACACCAATAGACGCTGAAGGGTACAATCATGTTGGAAGAGGAAGAGAGTCAGAAAGGAGAAGGGATGGAACAAGCTCTTCTGGTCCTTTCCATTCATAGCACGGAATATCTGAAAGGTAATTGGGATCACTAATTAATTAATAGGAATTAAAGAAAGAGCTGAGTTCCATCTGGGTTGGTGCAAAACAAGATGGCACATAAAAGTTGGGCGGTGGTGGCTCACGGTAAGTAGTGAGAAGTCCCTACGGTGCGGAAAGCAGTGAAGGATTCTCCTCGGCCTTGGTGGTTTACTTGCTACACATTTTCCCATTTTTCCTTACTTCCTTTATTCTTTTTACTTTTAAAAGTTTCCTTATGAATAACTCCCATTACCTGGGATACCCCAAGTCCACTCTAGATCCTCAGAATCTGAAAGAACTTAATAACAAAACTACTGAGGCAGGCAGAAAAGGTGAGGGGAAGGAAGGAGAGGGAGGAACCCCAGGATCAGGATGTTTCGGTTTATACTGTTTTTCTGCCATTTTCTAGCTGATGACCTTGGGTAAATAACCTGGCCCTTCCATGTCTCATTTCCTAAACTACAAAGTAGAGATAATAAGGTTTCCTTCTATGGATTTTTTGGTCAGATATAAATAACAGTGTTAATATAATACCCAGTCTATATTAAATATCCTTGCTAGTAAATTCAGAGTTGGTGTTACTGACCACCACCATAGGCATATTTTTTTTCCTGTCCTGCTTGTTAGAGCTCTTTCAATTTCTCACTTATGATAAACCTAAAAAGAATAATTGCGCAAACCAAGGAACATCTATAGTGGATAATGCAGCTCTGTGGGGCTCCTTTTTCTCTAAGAGCTGTCCTGATCTGAAGTGGTATGAGATAATGTGAGATTGATGCTCCTCCAAAATGCTTTTCCGGGTATTTGGCAGCTCTAAGTTCCTCTTCTCTAGTACCCATTTTTCATCATGGGTCTTCCTGGATCTTCAAGTGTGAACATTTTTTTTAAGGCGCTTAGACTTGGTTTGGACTATGTGAAAGAGAAGGGATGAGAAGGGATGAGAGCATAATATTTAAAGACTGCAACCTAGATATTTTTCCTATAAAGACAACTTCCTGCAGAAACTCAGGTCAGATGTCTTTAAGCTACAATAGAGCTGAATAAAACAGTCCCCAGCTCTCACTGAATGGAGAATTTATCAAGCTGCATTTAAAAAAAAAAAAAAACTCCTTTTGTGGAACTAGCCAGAGTCTAGGGAACCATGTTCATATCCATAATAATGAAGCTAGATAAGGGTGCAGGACTCAGATTCTGCCCATCAAAACAAACCATCCAGCACCATGTGAAAGGCTTTGATAAGCAGCCTGTGAAGACAGTTTATGTAGTCCATTTGTCATTGAGTACAGTTCCATCCTTAGCACAACATTTTAAACAGCTTGATTTAGAAAAAGAAAATCAATAGTCCTTGGGTAAGAATGGTATCAGAACAATAATCTTCAATTTAATATTAAGGGCTCCCCCGTCTCTTTTATTTTAAACCAACTGGCCCATATCATAGGAAATTCCAGCAGTGCCTGTCCTCTGCCCAAAGACTCTTCCTTGCTTGTTTTTGTCATGTAGCAAAGACACAGCCTCTTTGCTTCCTTCTATCCTTCTGTCCTTCCTTCCTTCCTTCCTTCCTTCCTTCCTTCCTTCCTTCCTTCCTTCCTTCCTTTCCTCCTTCCTCCCTACTTTTCTTCTTTCTTTCTCTCTTGTATTTTTCAAACTTGATTGTATCTAATAAATCTATTCAAGACTGAAAAGCATCGCAGAATTTTTCAGGAACTAACTGTTGTCGGGAAGATCACTGGGAAGCCCTACACCAAAGTCGCTTGTTCGATGAGCAGATTTCATAACCAAAGCAGAGAAATATTTTTAAAATGCAATTTGCTCAGAGTGGAAATCTGTTAGGCAATAAATAAATGGAAACTAACAACGATGTATAGCTAGCTACTCTATCCAAGGAGAAGTTCTATTGTGGCGTCTGACTCTGTCATTCACTAGAAATAGAAATGACTGTGTTTTCCAGTCTGTTCCTCATCTTCTTCAGATGAGCGGAGCTGACCCCCTGGAGCTGCACAATAGCAGTCGGACTATTGGCTTCTCTACTGAATGGATACTATCCCACCAGTTAGAATTTGTATCCTTAAGTTCAGGACTTTCAAATTTGGGTGATTGATCCTAGCCCTGGGAAGCAAATCCAAAATATGGCCTATCTGGGAGCAACTGATAGGGGAGATGATAAAAAGACATGCTACAAAGTTGCAAGGGCTTCAGTACAAGACTGGAGGACTTGGAATTTTCTTCTACTATAAGCAATTCTAAGTACTAGTTTCAATTCCAGAATTGTTATTCCACCAAGAATAATTCCCTCTTTATTGTGTTTGAAAAGACTAGTCATCTTTAAAAATTATGTAATTTTTAACATTTATATATACATATGTATGTATATGCATATGTATACAGATACCCTTGAAGGCAAGAAGAGGGCACAAATATCAAAGAAAAAGAGGCCATGAGTTGAAGAGGGAGGAAGAACAGTGGGAGGTGTTGGAGGGAAGAAAGGGAAGGAAAGGAATGATGTAATTATATTGCAATTTAAAAAATAAAATTAAAAAAAAATAAAAAGAGAGCATTGGGTCCCTTGTTTCCCAGGAGCTGAAGTTACAGGTAGTCATGAGTGTCCAGCATAGCTGCTGGGAACCAAACTCTGCTCCCCTTAAAGAACAGCAAGTGCTCTTAACCACTGAGTCATCTCTCCAGACTCAATACTAGCCATCTTATGAAGTACACTCATATGCAAAAGAGAAAGATGCCATTCTCTTAAATCTACCAACAGAATGGTAGAATAGGACAGAGTCGAAGTGACTGCCCACTTGCACAGTATAAACCCAGAAAAATCAAAGGAATACAAATTTTTCCAAACCCATGGTGACTATGGTGGCCTACTTTAATCTGTACCCAAAGAGCTGCTTTTTCGGAAATCTCCTAGTTTCTCTCAGTAGGCAGCACCAACCCTCAGAGATGCTGCTATGTCTATGAATGAAGTTTCCTGCTTATTTGTCTCCTTATATGTAACCCCTCCCATTGAGGTTAGTAAGTAACAGAGACATCCTAGAACTAGTCCACATATGCTGATTAGAGTTTATTGTTCTGTTTTCAGGAATTGTATAATCTATTATTAAAAATTAAAGAATATAAAATTAGAATTTAGAATTAAATGTAAAAATTGCTGTTGATTTGACAGAGGATCCCATATATGCTAGGCTGGTCTCAAACTGTGCAGCTAAGGATGACTTTGAACTTCAGATCCTTCTGCCTCTACCTGTCAAATGCTGGGATTCAAGGCGTGTGCGGCCATGCAGTGGTTTATGATGCAGCACTGGGGATGTATCCCAGCGCCTTGTGTATTCTAAATAAGTACTCTACCAATTGATGTACACCCCAAACCTATTTTTTAAAAGATAACAAGGATGGAGAGCTTTTGACATGCTAGTTATTTTAAATACATTGCACACCTATTTGTACTTACTATTTGCATTCATTTTATCTGTATGGTAGAAAGAGCACACGTTTGTGAGCTCCCTAACATTCAGTAATGATAGGTCAATAACTTGAAATCAACCATGATCATTTACATCGTAGAAATTGGCAAACACATAAAGGTAGGGGAGATAGGTGCTAAATGTTTCTATCACACTCTGGAAATGAGACTATGAGTAAATGTCAACTCCTTTGCCAATACATGACAAAATAATTACTTATGTTTACATGACCGGCCAGCGGGACATTTTGCCATCAACTAGGTATTTTTACAATGTTGTGAGCTTTGATACTCAGAAGTAAACCTCCTCATTCTTTTTATCACCATTGAAAATTGTAAATCAGCAGTAATAAAGAATTTAAATTAGGTTTCCACAAGAAATAAAAGCTATGCCAATCAACTGTGTGGGTAGAACTTTGTGTTGTTAGAAAAGTAGTAAAGATATGATACTCATAAATCTATTGTATGAATATATCAGAGATGGAGAAAAAGCTATCACAAGGAGAAGGACATAAATTGTGCTATGAGAAAGAAATGTACTAAAATAAGGAAATGTGTTGCCTGGGTCCAAAATTTGAAGAGAATATGATCTCTATTTTTGATGAATAGTGGTTGTTTGTTTCTAATAGACGGAAAGCTTTCCTAAAGAATAAAGGATTTATTGTAGGAGATTGATTTAGTGAATGTCTAATGGATGTCAGACCCATCCATGAAGGATAAGTCCCCTGTCTGGGGTCTTTCCATTTAGTTTTTTTTTTTTAAACTAGGGAATTCATGAAGCATTTCTACTTTTCCTCAGTCTACAATAAGCTTCAAAGAAGTATCCATATCTACTTTATTTTTTAGATCCCCACTCCTCAGCCCTTCTCACAAAGTTAACCTTTCCTTAATGATGATTAGTGCTAATCTTAATGACATTTTCATTTATTAGTAGGTGTGTGTGTGTGTGTGTGTGTGTGTGTGTGTGTGTGTGTGTGTGTGTGAGAACAGGAGCTGTAGGGCAAAATTTCAGCCAGTGAAAAATGAAATACTAAAAATGAACAATAACTTTGAAATTTTTATTTGTGTGTGTGGGTTTGTATATTGTATGTGTCAATTCACTCATTTTTGTGTGACTATATGGAGGTTAGAGGGTGACATTGGATGTCTTCTTCACCTTATTTTTCTGAGACATCGTCTCTCACTGAACCTTGAGCTCACTATGTAGACTGACTGGCTGATCGGCAAGTACCTCAAACCCTCCTATTCTTCCTCCCTGAATGTACACCACCCTGCCTGGCTGTGCCATGGAGGCTGGGGATCCAAGCTCAGATCCCCCTACTTAACACAGAAAGCAGTTTCCTCACTGAGACATCTCTCCAGTCCTATTAACTAACAATAAAAAAAAAACTGTATGCAGAAAACTTATACATTAAAAAAATGTCCGAATCTGAAATAAGATAGGAGCAGACATTTTATAAAGAATGGTAGTCTCATTAGTAAGCCAGACTCCCAAGTCAAAATACCCTTGTTCTTTTGTCTCTTGGGGGTTTGCTCAATTAGCTGTTTCTTCTTTCCTAACATTCCACTGTCTTCCTTGGCATCCCCATTCATTTCTCCAAACCTCCAACTCTGCTAGATTCAATCACATCTAAAGCAAAACACAAAAGCGAAAGTGAGAACAGACTTTTCTCAATGGTCTCGATTTCTCTCTGGTTATCAGTTTCCTCATTTCTTCCTTTTGAACCAAAAATTTCTCAAAAAAGTAATTCATGTCTAAATAGTGTTTCCTTACTGAACAATCTTGTTTTATCTTCCTGAGAAATCTCTTCCCCTTCGACTTCTGAGATGCTGCATTTCTGCCACTTCTATTGTACCTGCAAGCACTCTTTTTCCTCCGCCCTTCCTGAAAAGAGCAATTTTAAGGAGCGGATGTTAATCCTCTTCTCGCCTCCATCCCTTCATTAGTAACCCTATCACTGCCCGTAACTTAAGTGCAGTGCTACCATTTCTAGCTCTGAATTCTCACTTGAGCAACAGACTCCTGTATATCAAACGTGCTGATCATCTCTTAGCCACATCCTGGCTTTTTCAAACTCAACACAAACTAGTTGAAATCATTCACTTCTGCCTCAGCCCTTTTTCAGTTCTGTTGTGTGCCTATTGGATGGTACTGGCACTCCAACAAAGAAACGTGGAGTCACTCCCGAGTCTTCCCTTTTCTCTATGGCCCCACTGTGCTGAAGCTGCTGTTTCATGGGCCTACCAGACCTGCAGCCAACCTGTGTGTCTGTCTGTAAAGACGGCCAGGCACAATCTGTCCAAGGTCACCCCATCACATTTGTCCTTTCTGCCCTCCTCTGTGCCTCCTTTCACTTCTCTCTGCCTCCGCTGCAGCCTGAGCGTCACTTCCTCCAGACATTCCCATACCTTTCCCACCTTTGTTCACTCCCTCCATGCTGGTGGCTCTCTGTCTTGGAGAATTTTCCTAGCCACCATCCTATCTAAACCAGACAGCCCCTTCCACTCCTGTTTTGTGATTCTCCCGTCCTCTTTCATTTTGGTCTTTAGCATCTATAACACAGCTGACATTTGTTTGTCTATTTTTCCCCATTTGTACTAGTAACTTTTCTTGTTTCTGTGATAAGGTGGATGACAGAAACAACTTAAAGAAGAAAGATTTATTTTAGTTCATAGTTCAATAAGTTCATTCCATCATGCCTAAGAGATCATGGTGAGGCAGGGCATTGCACACCATGGTGGGCAGGAAGCAGAGGAAAAGGAATACATGAGGGGATTTGGAGGGGAGATAAAACAGGGAAGACACTCCCATAGTACTCCACATACTCTTATGAAGTTCAATCTTCTTTATCATCACCTCCTCATAATGCCATCAGATTATGAATCCATCAAGGGATCAAGCCATTCATTAGATCAGAGCCTTCATAACCAAATCATCCTTGGAAATACCTTTAGAGACAAATGTGAAGATTTATTTCACTACTCTAGGTGATTCTCAAGTCAATTAAGTGAAAAAAGATTAATCAAAATACTGTCTGAATGTACAGCTCTTTTAAAACACAGTCTTACTTTTATGTGTATGAGTGTTTTTCTGAATGTGTTTATGTGCACCATGTGTGCACCTGGTCCCAAAGAGGCTAAAAGGGGGTGTTGGATTCCCTGGAACTGGAGCTACAGATGATTGTGAGCATCTTTGTAGATACTGGGAGCTTAACATAAATAAAAGTGCTCATAACCACTGAGCCACTTCTGCGGCCTCTAGAATGCCCATTTATTGAGAACTCGGACTACTTTGATAACAAGTTCCTTGGAACCTAGAACTTTAGATGTAC
This sequence comes from Peromyscus californicus insignis, assembly GCF_007827085.1. Taxonomy (NCBI): domain Eukaryota; kingdom Metazoa; phylum Chordata; class Mammalia; order Rodentia; family Cricetidae; genus Peromyscus; species Peromyscus californicus. Next base: position 37,219,037 of record NW_026294413.1, on the reverse strand, counting down.
AATATAAACTTGTTAAGTGAATGATTAGTCTAATAATGTCTATCTACCCTTTTGGGGCACTATTTTGAGATATTGTTCTGGGTACTCAAGTCTTCTTCAAACTGTGCCCTGTGGCTCAGCCTCTCTAGTGATGGACTTACAATCTAGGTCTGTTTCTTTACATCTAATGTCTCTATTAATTTCTCCTTTTGTATATTCAGTGAATATTTATTTGCTCCATTCCGCTGATGAGGTCTACACAATGTAGGGCGCTTCACATTCTCTCGGCTCCAAATGTCATACCACCAACCAAAACTTTTATAACTGTCTGTTACTTGGTCTCCTTGATTATGGTCAAGTTATCCTTTACAACTCTTCTCCATGCTATTGCCAGATCGAATTTCCAACTTAACCCAAATTGACTATGTCTGTAAAGCCTTTCTTCATCATTTTAGTAGCATCACTTGACCTTGGTGCCTCACTGTACCTTCCCTGTGCCTCAGGGCACCATGGTTATCATGGCACTTAGGTCGTGGCACCTCACTACACACATATACACATTTGTATGCTCTGTAATGCACAGACAATAAATGTCTTTTATTTACCCCAACTCTCTTTTATCCTCACTGGTCAACACAGTATGAGTGTCTTAGTTAGGGTTTCTATTGCTGTGAAGGGACACCAAGACCACAACAACTCTTATAAAGAAAAACATTTAATTGGGTGCTTTACAGTTCAGAGGTTCAGTCCATTATCATTATGGTGGGACATGGTGGGGTACAGACAGATATGGTGCTAGAGAAGGAGCTGAGAGTTTTACATCTTGACATACAGCCAACAGAAAGTGGTCTGTCTCACTGGTCATAGCTTGAGGATAGGAGACCTCAAAACCTGCCCCACAGTGACATACTTCCTCCAATAAGCCACGCCTACTCCAATAAGGCCACACCTCCTAATAGTGCCATTCCTTATGAGCTTATGGGGGCCAATTATATTCAAACTACTGCAGTGGAGTATTCATGAATGCCTGATAAATAGTGAGCAAATAATGTATTACCTAATTATCAATATTTATGCTAAGTTTAATGTATTTATATGCAGATCATACAGATTTTGGTCTTTAGAAAGAGTGATGTGCTGTACATCTTCATATCACAGGTAAAAAGCAAGCATTAATTTCTCTCTCTAGGAGGGGAAGATTTGATTTCTATCTGTTTCCTAAAATTAGCTTGTACCCAAGACTGGGTTGAGAGCATCCAGTCTGGTGTGAAGATTATTAAATTGAATGCTGAAGGAGTAATCAAATTTTTTAAAAAGTAGAAACATTCTTTGCTTTCAAGAATCAAACTAACTGAAGGAAGAGACAACACCCACAGAAAATAAGTTCATCACACTTGTGAATGGTATTAAAATCAGGCCTCTCCGATATTCAAACAGAAAGAAGTGTGCTGAAAGTGTATTTGTGGTTAAACTGGAACTTACCATAGGAGATCCCTGTGGGGTGGTGGCTGCCGCACCTAGAGGCCTGGGCGCAGAGGGAGAGGGGTCATCTCTTTCAAGCCTGCAGCGCTCCCTACCGGCCATGGGTATGCCAAGGGCGTGCAGCAGAAAACAGCATCGTGCCAGTTCAGACCTCATCCTCATTTCCGCACTGTACCTGCAGAGAGGAAAGGCAAGGCAGAACGCGAGGAAACGACGCTAAGTTCTTCTTCTGCATACTCTAGGCTCTGCTCAGGAGGAGGCTGCTAAACAGAACTGACAACATGACTCCAAAACTAAACCAAAAGTCTACTAGTGATTCAAGTTCAAAATTGTAATAGTCAGGTGTTCTGGGTAATGATTGTGTCCAAAAAGAATGCAGCAGGAAGATAAATTAACATAAGTGAGTTTGTACATCATAGGATTATTCTTCGTGTTTAGAATGGTTCATCCAAACCCTTTCCCTCAATTAATCCTTGTAGAGTTGCAAGACAGATAGCAATATCTCATTTTTATTAGGGGAAGCAATTGTGGAAGAGAAAGGCCCACATTAAATGTTTGTTTATATAAGTATGAGGTTGGATATTTTAATTCTGCTTGTTCCCGTGCCGGGAATGAGGCTGCTCAAGTAGACACTTGTCCTTTTCTCACATCTGTAAAGTTTTGACCGTCTCCTTCCTTCTTGGCACAGTAAGACATTTCAAGCCCCCTGTTGAGATGTTTTTGCCCCAGTTCTTGAATTGGGCAAGGAATACTGGCTTAGCTGATTGGATCAGGCTTTCTAAATGATGGGAGAGTGTGCTGCTGAGGTGCTAGATTAGACTCTCACAGAGAAAGCAGATAAGAAGTACACGCGTATGTGCACATCTGTGCATTTCATATGCATTTACCTACATCTTTATCTGCAAGTATCTGCTACTATGGTAAAAAGCTGAGCTTCAAACTGGAACCTCAGATTCTGAACCACTACCACAAGGCTCATGGAGCCTACCCCATCTTTTCCAAAAGTGAGAAGTCACATCATCATTATCCACAGTATATTTATTTCAGTGATCCTAAAATACACAAAAAACAGTCATTAAATTGCTGTTCACACCCCAGCTTTTTGGGGTATCAGCAATTTAATACCTAACAACATTTATATGGTTGATTTTATTTCTTTAGCCATACAGCATGGATTCATAACACTGCTTTCCATATTTGTTACAATGTACATGTCCACATTGGTATTCTCTACTTATCTATTTATTTCACTGAGTAGGACTAGCATTATCATGATATTCGTGTATATATGGGTTCTCATATGTATGCCTATGTGTGTACACTATACATGCTTGTGTGCATGTGCAGGTCAGAGGTCAACATCAGATGTCCTCTCCAGTTGCTCTCCACCTTCTTTTTTGAGACAGGATTTCCTTCTGAATCTGGGGCTCACTCATTCAGCTGGATTGGCTGGCCAGCAAGCCCTGAAGGCTCCTCTTGTTTTTGCCTTCTCAGTGCTGGGATGACACGCACATGCCATTTCACCTGGATTTTTGCATGAGATGTGAGGAATCAAACATAGTTCCTTGTGTGGCAAACACGTTACTAAGCCCTCTCATTTTATTAAGAACATCTTTCTTAAAAAGGTAACTCAGAGAAGTGTGATTCTCCTTGCAGCCTCTCTTGTTCCCATTGCCCCGTTTCCTTCCATTCAGTCCATCCAATCCCCACTCACAAACTTCAAATAGCCGATCTTACTATGGTTTATTCCTTCTCAGTTTTCACAGATGAGAAGATGCATGTATATATTTTTAGATTATATTATTTATACATAATATAATACTCCTTTGCATTCAACCTTTTTTTCTTAAAACCCTGTCCTAGAATTAATTTGTGTTGGCAACTGAAGATCATTTTCATATCAATGCATTAGGGAAATACACAACCACCCTTTTAGAGCATGAGCATCTGGGTTTTTTTTAAAAAATACTTTGAAGTTACAGACAATAATGAAGCAACACCAGTGTGTGTGTGTGTGTGTGTGTGTGTGTGTGTGTGTGTGTGTGTGTGTATTTCCATGTTGTTGGAGGTGATCATCACTATAAAGTGTAAGAAGAAGGATTACCTGGCAAAAGATAAACACGTATACTTTTGTTACATTGTTGTGGGATGTTTGTACACTGTGTGAAGATATATTACTGTGATTGGTGTAATAGAAAGCTGAATGGCCAGTGCTAGGTGGGACTTCCAGGCAGAGAGAGAACTCTGGGAAGAAGAAAGGCAGAGTTGCCAGCCAGACATGAAGAGGAAGCAGGAGGTGCAAAATGGAAAAGAGGTAATGCCATGTGGCAGAGTGTAGATTTATATAAATGGGTTAATTTAAGTTATAAGAGTTGGTTGAGATGAGCCTAAGCTAAAGGCCAAGCTTTCATAACTAATAATAAGTTTCCATGTCATTATCTGTGAGCTGGCGGCCAATGAAAAACCTTCCTGTGTTACATATTGCTAAATCCCCACTAAAATGGTTGTACTAGTTTTCCTTTTCATCAGCAATGTATAAAAAGTGCCTGTTTGCCGGGCGGTGGTGGCGCACGCCTTTAATCCCAGCACTCGGGAGGCAGAGCCAGGCGGATCTCTGTGAGTTCGAGGCCAGCCTGGTCTCCAAAGCGAGTTCCAGGAAAGGCGCAAAGCTACACAGAGAAACCCTGTCTCGAAAAACCAAAAAAAAAAAAAAAAAAAAAGTGCCTGTTTGAGAGAATTAATCTGAAGCATGCTCGATAGCTAACCTGGGACATGTACTAGCAAAAACAGCATGAGAGACTCTGCTTCAAAAACAAGGTATAGATATGAGAACAAACTCCCTAATGAAAGGTGTCCCCTGGCCTCCAGATGTTCACTATGTCATTCATGTACCTGTACCCACACATACACATACATACAGATTAATGACAGAGACACACATAGACACATACACAGAACACATTCCAGATACTCACACACAGACACACCACAGATGTATACACACACACACACACACACACACACACACACACACACACACAGTGCCTATTTCCCCTCAGCCTGGTCAACAGAAGTGCTGTCATATCTTTTATTATCACCAGTCAGACAGGTGAGAACACACATTTTACTATTATTCTAATTAGATTCTGATTAGTTAACAGTAAATTTGGATGTTTAAAAATATTATGGGCTGTTTTTATATATTTTAGGGATAATTGTCTATTGTATCATTTCTCCCTTTTTTCTATTAAGTTCTTATAGTCCTTTGTCCCCCAGTTTTCAATAAGACTATCACCAATCTGCGTCTCACCTGATACATGGAAAATATTTCAGTTTAACTTATAGGTACTGAGTTGAGAGCACACATTATTTACTTTCTCTGTTGCTGTGATAGAACACTGACAGAAAGCAACTCGGAGAGGAAACAGTTGAATTCATCCTACATGTTCTAGTCCATCAGAGAGAGAAGTCAAGGCAGGAACACAGGCAGGCGCTGAAAGCGGAGACACGGAGGAGCGCTGCTTACTGGCCTGCTTCCCCTGGCTTGCTCAGCAACCTTTTTTATATAGCCCAGGCTCACCTGCTTAGGGATAGCTGGGCCCTCCTACATCAAGCAGCCATCAAGAATATGCCCCACAGACATGCCTATGGGCCCATCTGATGGGGACAATTCCTCCATCGAGGCTCCACTTCTCAGCTGTGTCAGCTTGGCTGCCAAGATTAGCTGTCACAAAGCAATCCACGTATTTTATACAGTTCTGCCTTTTGCATCTTACAAACACAATTTCAATCGCCATGTGGCTACATGACAGAGCAGAGCCCCACTTCCACGTCTACTCCCCTTGGCCCTGCCAAATTCACAGAAGTACCCATGTGACTCCCTCAAGCAGTATCTACTTCGTGATCACAAACAAAATACTTCATAAATAAACAGTATATTGATTTGACCATTCGGCAGCTCTGGTACTCATAAATGAAGGACCTCTATTCAAGGTAACAAATAAAATGAATGGGAAGAGTAGAATGGTGGGGAAAATGAAAGTATATAATGAAATAGCTTTCTAAGATCAGAGAATAAAAAATTCAGCTATGCAACTTCTGGTTAAAATTCAGGTTTCCTTTAATATCCTTATTGCTTATGAGAGAACAAATAAAGACTTTTTAAATTTTGTAGATGTTATTAAACGAGGTTTTTTTTTAAGGAAAAAAACCATAATAAACAACAGAAACAGTACATATGGAACTGACAAGGTTAGAAATGGGTGAGCAGGCAACCATGGCATGTGATTAATCTTAGAAAAACACCTAATAATATTCACTGAGGAAAGACACTGGGATTATAAACAGGAAGAGGCCCAATATCATAAACGTCCACTAGGTTTGGGAATAACAAATAGACTAGCACTAATACTAAATAGATACACTGCTAATGGTAGAATTCCTAATAGAATGATGCATACTCAGCATGCAGAAATGAGAAGCAAATGAATAATGATAATAATAAACTGTATTAAGGGCACTTACCATCCTTATGAGAGGTCACACATGCAGTCAATGTGGTGTGTGTGTGTGTGTGTGTGTGTGTGTGTGTGTGTGTGTGTGTATGACTGTTTTTTGTTTTGACTCATACATTTAAAAAAATATGCTTTTGAATTTATTTCAGTCCTACGACTTTTATCCTAATTCTAATTTTCACGTTTTACCCATTTATTTATTTGTGTTTTTATAAGGACCTGTGTTGTTAAGTTTATTGGGTACTCCAACACTCCCTCCTTCCACCACACCCTTTGTAATGCCCTTTACTTATTGATGAAACTGAAGTAGATTGTACCTCATTCTGAATTCAGCTCACTATATCACTGTTGCAACAAATAATTTGATCTTATGTCTATGAAATTTTCTAGAATTGTAAGAGAGATCTAGAATAGATATTGACAATCATTCTTCTGGAAGTGCAGGAGGATATTTTAGCCTTTATTGTCTATCTGCTCTCTGATACCCCTCCTCAATTCTGTTTCTGTGTGGAAAAGGAATCCTACATAATATACTAGTAGATGGGTTGGCTGTTCTCTATCTTAGTCTGCTATTTCTACCGTTACAATACAGCACTGGCTAGGAGCTTAAACTACAGGAATTTATTTCCTCACAGTTCTTGGAGTTAAATGCCCAAGATCAAGGTGCCAGCATAGCCTGTTTCTCATGAAGGTTTTCTCCCATGCTTGTAGCCCAGGACTGTGTCCTCTCATGATGGGGAGAGTGAGGGAGTTCTCTGATATTTCTTGAAGCACACCAGTGGTCTTCCCAGAGTTCCACCATTACCACTTCATTTAATGCAAATGGCTTCCTTTTAAATATAGTCATTTTGGGGATTAAATCTTCAATGCTCCCGTTTCGGGAGAGGACACACATTCAATCCACAGCACTGTCTCCATAAAGCTTCATTTATAAGATATAGTTGTAGCTGAAGTTTTCTCCAGTCCTGCCTGACCCATGGTCAGGACAAATCTCTCTCACCCGTCAGTCCCGCAGCTGCTCAGACCCAACCAACTAAACACACAGAAACTTATATTGCTTACAAACTGTATGGCCATGGCAGGCTTCTTGCTATCTAGTTCTTCTATCTTAAGTTAATCCATTTCTATTAATCTATAAGTTTGCCACATGGCTTATGGCTTACCAGTATCTTTACATGTCGTTTCTCATGGTGGTGGCTGGCAGCGTTCCTCTGCCTCAGCCTTCCTGTTTCCAGAATTCTCTTCTCTCCTTGTCCTGCCTATACTTCCTGCCTGGCTACTGGCCAATCAGTGTTTTATTTATTAATGAATCAGAGCAACACATTTAACATATAGAACATCCCACAGCATATAGTGGTGTTAGTTGGGGCAAAAAGATCCATGTGAAGATCTGGAGATATGAAAGAACACATTCAAAAAGTAGGAAGAAAACATCAGTGAGGTGGAAGGTAAAGAGACAGGAAACTCTGAGCCAAGTCATTGGCCTTGCATAGGAGGTTAGCTACTCCGTTGGGATTTCCATTCATGCCTCCTTATCTCCTAAGAGTACACCATACTTGGGAGCCAAATACATCATAGTTCAAACACCTACAAGCTATTTTACAATTATGATCACAAGTATAATTCTCTCCTCAAGTGAGAAACAAGTTTGCAATCATTCGTCCATCAGATATTTACTGAGAAAAGAAAAAGAAAAACGATAACATTTTCTCTTATGAGGCTTACAGCCTAAAAAACAACAGAGGAAGGAAAGAGTCATTACAAATAAAAATGAATCTCCACTGAGCTGACTGAGCTGTGTGATGGCATTGGATGTATTTTTTGGAGGAATATAACAAAGAAACTTGACCTAGGATGAGAGTGTGAGGCTTCCCTGAGAAAGCTTTCTTCCTTTCTATCCTGAATCCTTGAGAGACTCCAACTTGGTTACAGTTTGCTCTCCCTAGTGACAGAGCTAACAGAATGTCCTTGATCACTCAGGTAACAAACCTCTGTTCTTTCCAGTTCTATGGCTGGTCAGGGCTAAAATCTCTGAAGAGAAGTCTTCTAAAGATCTCAGATTCCACAGAGGCAGTGTTGTCTTCCTTTTGTTGTGCTCTTCTGAGGGGACCTCTGGCCTGTGCCTTTCTCTGCCCCGGAATTTAGACAACATCATTCCTAAGAGCATAGCAAAGTGGCTGCATTCCTCAGTCCAGTCACATACTGGTTCATTGCTGCTTCAGAAAACTAAATGACTTGAAGAAACATGCAAAAATGAAAACAAAACCATCAGATAAAGGCATGGACACAGAAACAGCACACAAACAGAAGGGCATTGTTGTAGACCAATTTCTAAAATGATCTTACTAAATAAAAAACATGGAGCCAAATATAGGGGTGAAAGCCTTAGAGAAAGATCAAGGAAATAGGGAAAGCCACAGCTAACCCTACCTCACCAACTCGGCAGCTTCCAAATGCAAGTTACTTCATGTCTACCCACACCTTTATTGCCTTGCTGTTCTGCCCTCTCATTGGCTCTCTTAGCCCAGCTACCTCACTTCCTCTTCCTACCCAGCTCTGCCACTTTCTATCTGTCTGTACAGACCTCCAGGTCTCTACAGTTGGTACTGGGATTAAAGGCGTGTGTCACCATGCTTGGCTCTGTTCCTTAGTGTGGCCTTGAACACACAGAGACCCTGTCTGCTAAGTGATAGGATTAAGGGTGTGTGCTACCACTGCCTGACTTTTGTGTTTACTTAAAATGGCTTGCTATTTCCTCTGATCTCCAGGCAAACTTTATTTATTAAAGCACAAATAAAATATCACCACACCTTGTCAGGGCCGGCACTCCTTTAGCGCCTCCTCCTTCTGTTAGGATCCTGCCCTCACTCCTGCACATGTACAGTTCAAGGTCTTGCGTCTTACATCATCAATGTGCATCGGCGACTACGTACATGCCTTAAAAGCCAGACGCAGACCCCACCCTCTCTCTCTGCTCTCTGCTCTGCTCTGCTCCCCTCTCATCTCTCTCTCTCTCCAGGCCTGGCTCTCCTCTTTCCCCTCCCCCCGTTTCCCTCCTCATAAAGCTCTGAGAACTAACACTGGGTTCTGTCGTGACCATGACCTTTCCACGCAGCAACCAGCACAGCAATCAGCTCCATTTATTGTCCTTTCACTTTCCTTCTCACCAAGCTTGGGCTGGTTGTCTTGGCGTAATCTGTACCACTTCACCTTCTAAAGCAACCCTAACACTCTGCTTTCTTCTGTACACAAGTGTCTGAGGGGGGATTAGTCTTTGCTCCTGGTTTCTCTTGTTGGATGATAACTGTTACATGCCTGTACAACACTTTAAACAGCCTTGGCCTTTGCAGTTTCCTCTTTCTGGAATGGATTCCTCTGTCTCTTTACCGCAAGAACTCAGGTTCAGCTGATAAACATTATCATTAACTTTGTTATATGATCCCAGGCTCCCTTTCACTGGAAACCCTGAAGCAGGAGGTCAGCCCTGCTCTGTGCCCTCACAACTCCTTCTGTGCTCTCTATTATAGCTCTTACTCCATTGTGTCATTGTATTGTAATTAGTGTTTGGAATTGGTCTTTCCCCCCTAGACTATGACTGCTTGAGACCTAGGGTAATTCTGTCTTATTCTTTGGGCCTCCAGTGCCTGCAGTCTCTGCCACTCAGGGGGTGCTGAAAAGGCTAAAAATGACTTTGTTGACTAAACATGTCATATATGCATGATCATTTTGTACAAATGTTGATAGGTGGAATGAAGTGATCCTTGCCACTCTGCTAATGAAAAGGGAGAAATGAATGCACAAAGATTGGGTGAAAAGTTTGTGGTTTTGCTGATAACCGTTCCGTCTTCACTCCCTTAAAACTGCGAGGAACACTTAATCATGATGCTTTTCCACTATCCAGCCCAGGTCAACTGAAGAGTTTTGCTCTTATCAATCTGTGTGGAGGCTGGGCACAGACATCATAGAATTACAAAACAAGAGGTGACTTATGGGATACAGCCCAGTTTGCTTTATGTTGCTGTGATGGAACACTGACCAAAAGGAACTTGGGGAGGAAACTTTGGCTTACAAATTACGGTCTATCACTGAGGGGAGCCAGGGCAACGGCTCAAGGCTGGAACCTGGAGGCAGGAACTGGCACAGAGGCTGTGAGGGAATACTGATGATTAGCTTACATCCCTGACTTGCCCAGCTTCACATGGCTTGCCTAGCTGTCTTTCTGCTACAGTCCAGGTCCACCTGCCTGGGGATGATGCTGAGAGCAGTGGGCTGGGCTCTCCCACATCAATCCTTAATTCACTAAATGCCCCCACAGACACGCCCATAGTTCAATTTGATGCAGACAGTCGCTCAGTTGAGAGTGCCTCTTCCAGGTATATCTAGGATTTTGTCAGCTTGACAAAAACTATGATAGAATATGTCTTTTTCCCCCCTAAGAGGACAAGGGTCTAAAATAATTTAGGTCTCTTCGGATCACTTATCAACCATGCTACCAGCCACCTTAATCTGACCTTTCAATTACCAATCATCTGTTGGCCCCAAGTTTCTTAGGCTCTTCAGCACAGGGCAGTAGCATTGCCTGGGAGAGAGACAGAAACTGAAACAAACCAAAATCGAGTCCAACACCCAGCTCTGCTGCTGCCTTTCTGACGCCGGAACCCCACAACAAAGGCTTTTTGCTTCTGTTTCATTATGTGACAGTCACAGACTGTAAACACTGTCGGGAGCAGAGAAAACAGTGTCTAGAAACAAATAAGAAAAATTGAAGATGAAGCTAGGAATGTGCACGCAGTTTATGCTTTAGTAGTCTGTGGTCATGACAGCTTTTGCTTGTCTGAAGGTACCGTGTGTGTGGTGTTCTTTTCTCTGTAATGATCGCTGAAACTGTGTGACTTATGGAATTTGCCTTCAAAAAAAAAAAAATGCAGTGAGTGTTTAATCGTTCGGGGTGTGAGGAACCACATTCTGTTGAAGTGTGCTTCCAGCCCTCACACTCCTGCTTATCAGTGACAGTACTCCAAACACTTGTCTCAATTTTCAGATCAAAGCTGATGAAAAACAGACCTCGAAAGGGTTGAATTGCTTTTTGCATTTCTGTTCCTCAGAAGAAAATACCTACACTACTTGAAAGAACTGCATTCTCTCTCTCTCTCTCTCCCTCTCTCTCCCTCTCTCTTCTTCAGACAGTGAATTCTGCTTCGTCTTTCTGCTTTGCTTATTTCTTACTCTGTCAATGTCATCGGCTTCCTGGAATGTATCTTTTAATTAATTATTCTTGCCTAAAATGGTCTGCTGTGGCTTGCTGTCAAGACAAGAATACATATTAGCGAAGTAGGATCTGCCACCAAGGGAAATATCTTAGCTTATTTCAACACAAAATTAACCTTATTTACCTGATAGTAACCTCAACTGATTTTTCAGATAAATCTTTTTGGTTGTTTATGTTCTTTGAAGTTGCATGCTATGTGGTTTTTCTACAAAGAGTAGAAATTCAGATGCATGAAAACACTGAATTATATACGAGCTAGAGGCCTGATTGAGAAAGCATTTGGAGAGAAAATCAAAGTTAGCAGCCAAATCCAGTAGCATAAACAATTCCATTCAGGCTTACTCTATGGGAGATCTTAAAAAAAGAACACAGCCCCCAAAAGCATGTTAAATATGGGTAACTTTATACAGATCACATTATTCTCCATAACTCTATTAAGATAATAGAAGAGACGCTAAATGACATAGCAAAGACCCAGGTAAATGAAAACCAGTGAACGTAACAAACAGAAACAAGTCGAATGATCAGCCTGAAAGGAAATCTCTGTGACTTTCATGGCAGACCTTAAAAACAATGGTAGATTTTCAAAGTTAAAAGATTTACTAAACTGAATAGAGCCAACCTTTCCTATGCTTTGTAGAGCTACAATTTAGCCCTCTGGGAAATGAATTGAGGTAGGAGGATTTACATATATTTCTACACTCTTTTCAGTGTAATCCTTCAGCAATGAGTGTACTTTTTCCTAAGAAGTGGAAATGAAGGTCACTCTTCTTTTAGTCCAGGTGCTAGGAACACAGTGAGCATTTGATGTCTAGTCATCAGGACTGACTGCATGGAGTTGAAAAGTCACCGGACTAGAAAGAAAGTATTCTCCGTCTTCACACTACTTGCATTATTAATTGGCTTTCTGACCTTGGGTGGGAAAATCAATGGATTTGACAGATTTTCCTTAAGTGTCTGGATATTATGTAAGTTGCTAGAGGTCTAAAGGCTGTGGAAATGTTTTCTTGAGTCAAGTGTTTCCATCCTGGGTGGGTGGAGACTATAATGGACAGTAATGGCAGTAAAGAGCTTGAGATGCAGTAGTGAGAAACAGATGGGATAGAGCTGAGGCTGAGGCTGGAGGAGAGACTTGGGAACCTCAGGCCCTCTGGGCTTGCTGGCGGTATTCATCCTTTCCTGTCGCATTGCTTGACATGATATTAATGTACATGAAAAGGAAGTTTATTTACCTCATGAAAAGGAAGTTTATTTAGCTCATGCGTTCTTAGAGAAGGGCTTGTAATCATTTTGCTGATGGTCCTTAGCTGTGTCATAGCATGGCAGATAGCTTCATTGAGCTACCACGTGCTAGAGGAAGAAACCATATGGCAAGACAGGAAATGAGAACAATTTGACTTAACCTTTTTAATAGAAACCTTTCCGGCTTTCAGGGGCACTAGCCCTGTCAGTTACACTGATCCCTTCTAAGAGTGTAATCCCAATTACCAGCTAATCTTCTACTGGGTCAGACCTCAATATCATCACAGGAGGAACAAACCTTTCTAGCACATGAAACCCGTGAGAGAGAACTGTCCATTGACCCTCAGAACCATGAGAAAGAATATTTAATTCTGCTTCAAACCACACAGTGGAAGGTGGTCTGCCATGCAAGAGTTAACTCTAACCTTGGATGTCTATATGTTAGCTTGCATGCAAATATTGCAGTTACTTTTATAAAAATGAGATTATCAATATACAGTGCAATCAGACAATTCTGCCTTCAAACTATGACTCTGCCACCCCTAGGCTCTGTAGCTTTGGAGAAATTATTCAACTTCTCAAAAAAATGCATTTTTCATCTGAAAAATGGGATGGGATCTTCTAGTTCACAGAGAAATGGAAAGACTTAAGAAACACAGTCTATATATTCTTCATGTAGGCTGAGTGTAAGGAGATTACAACGGTAGAAGACAGTTTACATACCAGCCTCCTTCCTTTGGATCCGAGGGAGAAGAAAAAGGATTTTGTAAATGAAAAGTGCAGATTATAGCTCAAGAACTTCTGAGAATATGCATAGTGAGCAAATGACTATAAAGCCTGTTCATGCTCTGTGCGTTTATGGAGATGCATTGATTTCTTGTGGTTTATTTCAGGTATAAAACATGTGAATTCAGATTGCTCAGAAGCATATTTCCCGGTTTTTAGCATTATCTGTCTCCTCGCTTTCCATCTCCTGTAGAGCGCTCCACTTTGGGCCCTCTCAGTGCCTATCAGATGAGAGCAGAAAGGGGCAGGGGTCACGCAGTCAGTGCACTTGATGGTGGAACTAGTCTGTCTGAGAGGAGGAAGGAGAAGCATGCAACTGAATGTGATTTTTTCCCCCCTTGCAGGGTAAATTGAAGTCTGGAAAGAGAAGACAGAAGGGTGATTTTTAAGAAGCAATCTTGTTTGAAAGACGATTATACTCCAGGAAGGGTGAAATGTGACCATTGAGTATCCCACAGATATGCTCACAGGATAATTAAAGGCACTTTTTACCCTTTCTAGTTTAGCTCGGTCCTCAAGCAACACGGTTGAGGAGGATTAGCAAGACATCAACCAGGGGGTAAGCACTGTTGTTCTGAAGTGCTTGCTGCCCCATGGAGCCTGTGAACCACCAACATCAACATGGACTTGGGCTGCAGGGGCTATAATGGGAACCAGGCCCAGCATGGCTGCAGCCTGGGCAAGGGGCAGGCTCTCTACTGCAGAACCTGGAGTGCATCAGGATCAGAGGACAACTTCCGTCTGTTCTCCACACTAACCAGGCCAGAACAAAAGGGACGGATCAGAGTCCAGCAGGAGGCATTTGAGTTCGATGAGCTGCAGAAGTCTCTTTAAGCTCTTGTTCAATGAGCAGTTCATCCTTCTTATCTCTGAGAAGAGAACAGGGCATCTTTCTCATCTCCTGAGAAACTTGGTGCACTTTTGAAAAAATTGTGCTTGTGAGATAGTCCTTGAATGTTCAAAAATTTCTTTGCTTTCCTAAAACAAAATTCAACTGCAGTTAAATGTTTAGATTCACCATAGAGCTGCTAAAGAATTTTGCATAATTTTTTCCATTATGTACTTCTCTCTTCATTAACTAAAATCGGAGAAGAAAATATAAGCCGCTTCTTTTCCCAATAAGTGCTACTACTTTCAATAATCTGTTATGGTTCATAGCAGTAATCGAAAGCATCAGAAGGTAGAGTAAAATCAATGGTTTGAACCTCTGAGTAGAGGTTTGGTACTGTCTCAGTTAACTTTGCCTTACTGTGATGAAATATCCGAGTCATGAAAAAGAGAAGAACTTACTTGGCTCATAATTTTGGAGTTTGGGAGTCCAAGCAGTCTGGTGCAGGCTTTAGTAAGGTCCTTGTTGATGTCACCACATCGTGGCAACAATACGAATGTGTCTTTGTCTGTGTAGTCTCTTTCTATTTCTTTAGAAAACCACAAGAATTCAGTCCCAGGGGCTACACCTTTCTAAAGTTCTAATCTAATCTGATCACTTACTGAAGGTCCTACCTCTAAACACTAACACCATAGTCAAATTAAGTCCCCACATTCTTAATACCATTCTTAGAAGTAATACTTTGTAGATTGAACTCCTGTGTGCATTTATGGAGACAACCAATAGTCAAAACATACCTGTGAGGTCCAAGCTCTGATGTCAGGAAAGGAGAGGATCTCTGGACACGAGGAGACTGTGAGGAATCATTGGTAGGTATGCATGCATTATGTTCACCAGTACACAGGTAGAGGACAGTAGGCACATACCTGCACACTAATGGCAGGTAGCCATATATCGGTATACACAGGATAACGTAGGAACACCTGTAGCTTGACATGCAGGAGGTTGAGTGGATGTAGGCATGTAGACCTACAAACAGACACACTTTTTGTAGGCTGGCAGCATCCAAGGTGAAGGCAAGGGCACTTTTCTCTGACCTGAAGGCCACATTTACACAGAATTTCACAAAGTGGCATTTTGCCAGTAATAGTTTTATAACAGATTGCATCATTGCTTACTTTGGGGTTCTCTAGACATCCAGTGTCAGCCATTTTGTGATGACTTACAGTCCCTGGAATGTTCAGTGCTAGCCATTTCAGCCCATATCAGATATTCATAACAGTTTTACGTTGTCTAAACATAAACTAGCCTGTACAGCCTTCTGTTCCCCTGAGTATCCTTTACCTATCAAGGTCTTGCACTGTTTCAGAATGTGAAATAGCGAGATTCTATTATTTTCCTTTCATTAGGTAGAAATACACTTAAATTCACATTCTAACTCACTATACTCCCCTAATACAGGGCAATGTGACAAAACCCTTTGAAACAATTCCACCTACAGAAAAATTGCAGATATAGGGCAAAGATACTTCAAGTGAAATATCTGAAATCAATTCGCTGATCTCATTGAGGACATATTTCTACAATACAAATGTAAAAATTAGGTCTTGAATGTGGTATTTTAACTTCCCTCTATTCCTTAGATCTCATCCAAGGTTTACCAGTTGCCTTCATGATCTTCTTTGTAGAAAATAAAGATCTGTTTGTAGCAAGCTTTTCTTGACTTGACTTTCTTTGGCCGCCAAATAACACAGAGACTTATTATTAATTATGAAAGCTTGGCTTTTAGCTTAGGCTTGTTTCCAACTAGCTCTTACAACTTAAATTAACTTGCTTCTATTAATCTACGTTCTGCCATGTGACTTTTTACCTCTTCTCCATTCTGTATGTCTGACTCCTTCCATGTCTCGCTGGTATGCACCCCCCTCCCCCCCGCAAGATTCTAACTCCTGAATTCCTCTCTCTGCCCAGAAATCCTGCCTAATCTCTCCTGCCTAGCTATTAGCTATTCATCCTTTTATTAAAACAATCACAATGACATCTTCACTCAGTATAAACAAATATTCCACAACACTTACTTCAAAATCAATCTATGTGTTTAGTTTTTACCAATTGAATACATTTCCTTAGTTTCCCCTTGACTTTTGTGACCTCAGTACTTTTAAATATTAAGACAATTTCTTCATAATTAGATCCATGTTATACCTTTTTGGCAGGAATACCACTGAAAAAAATCTGGGATATCATTGTATTCTTTCTGATGAAATGTGACTTTAATTCGTCTGATTAACTGATAGCATTAATTAGGTCACCTGATTAAAGTGTCATCTGCTCAGCTTCTCTGTAGTTACATTCTCTTTTTGATTAATACATATTTTTGCAGGTGTGATATTTTAAGCAACATAACTATCCCATTTCTCATGACTTTCAATTTGCTTATTTATATCAATGTGCACCCATGGGTCCCTGTTTCATTCAATGGGTTATAAGCTCCTGTATTTACTTTAATAGTCAAATTACCCCAGATTTGAAGCTGGTTTCTGTGTCTTTCGATATATCTGTGCAATCCTTTTAACAATTCTTTAGGATGGGATGTGTCAGGACCACCTAGGCCTATCCCTCTTCCATCTCTGGAACCAGCTATTCCTCTATGAATCTTTGTTCTTTAAATCAGGAATGGCATGTGAAAACCAGATTTGGCTGCTGGGGACACTTATTTTTACTAGGATATTGATGCTTCCTGATCCTCTTAGTACCTTTAAGATTTTTTTTTTCTGGAGCTGAGGACCGAACCCAGGGCCTTGTGCTTGCTAGGCAAGCTCTCTACCACTGAGCTAAATCCCCAACCCCCCTTTAAGATATTTTAAGGAAAGTATCCATTAGTCATGACGATAGCAAGGAGTTTTACTCAGTTTGAGGATTTTCTTTGAACTCTTTGTGATTATTTTTGTTATGTGAAATAATTGATCAAATTATAGCCAATTTTATTGCAATGAGTTGCTGGTCTGGTTCAAGGCCTCTGGTTTCTGGTACATCATCATCATCCCTGGATCCTCACCAGAACTCCTCTGGGATATCCCGTGGCTGCCATGGGTCTTGGAGATCTTCCTGGTTAATCCGCAGGAGCAGTCCCTTCACCAGCTCCAGCAGGTCCTTGACTCACCGCAATGACCATGTGCGGGTAAAACTGATGGGACGAAGAGGTGTACTATATGGCAGACTCAAGCCTCCTGTGCCTCCAGGACGAATGTAGAGGAGTTGAGAAGCAGGAAAGAAGGAGAAGCAAGGAGATGTTTCTGTTGAAGCGGTTTTTGTTTGGTTTGGTTCCGTTTTTTGTTCTTGCTTTTGCTTGTGTTCGCTTGCTTGCATACTTTGATTTGTTGCCTTATGTTGTGGGGGGCCGTGTCAGGGATGAGGGGAGGATATGGGGGGACTGGAAGGTGAACAGAATTGGGGTGGATGATGTGAAACTCCTAAAGAGTCAATAAAGAAATTTTTAAAAAATTATAGCCAATTTGTCTATATTTTAGCTTCTTAGATTTATGTTAGCCGTTTCACTCTCCAGAGTTGAGGACAGTTTTCAATATTTTCTTCTATTTTTATAGAAAAACACCACTAAAAATTTGAAGTGCACATACTTCCCTGCTGGTAAGAAGTTTTGTGTCATTTGGAGAGCAAGCTCAGTGGCATAGGCAGACACATTATTTGAAAGGTGAGTCGAGTCCTGATCCAATTGTTTGGATATATAAGTATTTTGTGGCAGGTTCTAAGACTTCCTTATTCCACCTTGGTTCATTATTTATGTAGGAGACTGTAGAAAACCTTTGGTACCCAATATTCACAGACAGCAATTGATGCAGAGCTTTCGGGATCTGAGTAAGGATCTTTTTTAGGCTTTCTCGGTATTCTGAGGTACTGCAAAGGCCGAGAACCATCTGACTAGTTATATATTCTCTCAACCACTGGAAACAGCTTCTTCTGGCCTAAGGAGTAAGTTCCTTTTTGATGATAATCTTTTTAAAGTAGCTTTAAAAATGTTACATCTTGAGTTCTTTCATTTTGAAAAATATTTATTTGTTTACTGTGTGTATGTGTGGTCTGCACATATGTGTGGGTGAACATGTGTTGTGGTATATGTGTAGAGGACACAGGTAAGAGTCAATTCTCTTTGTGGGACTCAGAGATCTAACTCTAATATGTCTGAATCATCCAGCTGGCTCAATAGCCCAAGTTTCCAGTAATTTCCTACTGGTAATTTCATCAGACTTTAAGTGAAGGCACCAACATGAAGATTATGTGTAGAAATGATATATGCAGCATGCTTACTATATACAGAAAGAACTAGCTACCTTGACAAAGGTGACAGCTTTGTTACTTTTATATTACTGGGACCAACTACCTGACAGAAAAAAACCTAAGGAAGCAGGAGTTTACTTTGGCTCATGTTGAAAACACACACAATGTGCTGGTGTGATGAGTTCAGTGAGAAGTGTTTCCAGGTGTCTCTCAGATATTTGAATACTTGGTCCCCAATTGACAATGCTGTTCTGTTTGGAGGTTTAGTAAGTGTGGGCCTTGTTGGAGAAAGTATGGAGATGGGCTTTGAGAATTTACTAAGACTCATTATTTCAAGTTTGCTCTTTCTACTTCCTGCTTAGGGCTTGAGATGTAAGCTCTCAGCTTCCAGCTCCCAGCTCTAGGCACCATATCCCCACTCTGCCATCATAGATGCTTATTTCTCTGGAACACTAGCCCACATAAACTCTTTTGTAAATTGCCTCCATCATTATGTCTTATTGCAGCAATAGAAAAGTAACTAATACAGCCAGGAAGGCACATGGGTGGGATTTACTCCTGTCTGTGGCCACGGAAGTGTGAGATGGCTTGCTAACATCTTGTAGAAGTAGGAAGCAAAGAGCTAGACCAGAAGCAGGCTGACCTATGCCCTCAAGGCCCATCCCTACCGCCCTACATCCAGCAGCCAGGCCCCATGTCCAAAGGTTCCATAACTTCCTTAAACAGCACCATCAGATGGGGAATAAATACACAAGCCTGAGAGGAAAGAGTTAACAGTCAAACTAGAAGTTTTTGTCACCACAACAATCCAAAGAATAACACCACGATAGATCTGAACTTTGGAGCAACTATTAAACCCGTGTCTTATTATCTGAATGATCATAGAACAAACAAACTAAGTTAGTTAGTAGAGCCTTATTTATCTGAATAAGAAAAAGTTTTATTCAAAATAACGAGGCTGATGCTAATACCTATTTTGTAGGAGTATTATGAGAAGCAGATGTATATGACTTCCAACAACTTTCTCCATATGAGCCAAGTTGTATATTGGCTTGAATTTACTTCTTCAGAGGTCTGTATGTAGTAATAGAGAATATGATTTAACATTAATTTTAGAATAAAATTCTGTGCTGAGACAAACTATTTTTTTGTAGTGAGTATGCATTTCTTGAGTTCCAAGAAAAGTCCAGCTAAAGAAAACTATAATTAAAATACATCTACTTTCAATAAATTGCGGAGGAATTGTTGGAGTTGCACTGAGGTGACAAATGGGTTCAAAGTGATCATTTTTCTATAATTATTTATTTCATTAAATTTCCAAGGCTGTTTGTATCTGTGCCATCATACAATCTGGGGAAAAAAGTGATGTTAGAATAGGAGGTGATCATGGATACTACTCAACATGGAAATTTATTACGATGATGTTTAAGTTAATATGTATGTACATATTTCTCATCTTACCTGATGCATAAGAGGCAACTGACCTTATGACAGTTTGAAATAATAGATGAAGCATCTCAGAAACAGGCTCAGAATTATGTAGCCTGAGGCATGCCCAATTTCCTGTAGTGTCAAGTAAAATGAATATGAACTGCATCTTTAATAAGCAGAAACAAAAACTGATAGCCCTTGCCAAGTAGGAATTCTCTTGAGCTGTGTGTCTGTGTGTGTGTCTGTGTGTGTGTCTGTGTGTGTGTGTGTGTGTGTGTGTGTGTGTGTGTGAGAGAGAGAGAGAGAGAGAGAGAGAGAGAGAGAGAGAGAGATCTATCAACACAGTTCTTTTATTTAAAGAAAATTGATGGTCTAAGCAAACTGTATTTATACAGCCATCAATTCTCTTTATAAAGATCTTCCACCGGGAAATTTTTGCACCTGTTAATCAGTTCCACGACACAGTAAGTTGAGGGAGCTGCTATTGATGCCTAAATCAGGCCACAATTTGAGTAAGGAGGGAGAATATCAAACCTGCTCTCTTTCAGTCAGTACATTTTTATTAAGCACCCAGAATGAACTAGTTTTGTACAAAGGGCTCAGGCAACTCAAAGCCTGTATACTCTAATAAAGAATATATGAAATATTAGAGGAAAAATGAACTTTTAAAAAACAAACCAAAAGGGAACACATATTTTGGATTAAAATCATCAGGGCATATTTTGTAGGGTATAAGTTGTGTCTTTTTTTAAAAAAAAAATTTTATTTAACATTTTTTTCATTTATTTTACATACCGACCACAGTTTCCCCTCCCTCCTCTCCTCCCACCCCTCCCCCACTCCCAGCTACTCCTCAGGGAGCCTTTACCCAGTAACTGATAGAGCAGATGCAGAGATCCACAGCCAAGCACTGGGCTGAGCTCTGGGAGTCCTCCTGAAGAAAGGGAGAAGGGATTGAATGAGCAGGGGTGGGGTGGGGGTGGGGGTGGGGGTGGGAGGGTGGGGGCATGTCAAGGTTATAAGCTGTGTCTTACATGTGTTTGTACAGATCAGGGAGGGCAGAAGAAGGACACAGTTGGGAAGAACCATGATTTAAACACAGGGGTGCAAAGTAACAAGTAAGAAAGGAGTAGGGACTGCATACCTTGCAAATTATCTTTCAGTCACTGAAAGTCACAAAAGCCTTTTGCTACCACCGTCCATTATTCTAAGACTGGCCGAGTGGTTCTGCTGTTCTGGACCAGGCTGTTGGGCTTCCAGTCAGGCTGCAGTTAGCTGGGACGTCCTCTGGGCTGGACTGAAATAACTCACACATTAGGCTTATTGGGTTGTCTTGGTTGGCTAGCTATTGGAGTTCCTTGGGTCACCCCCACAGGTTCTCACTTTTCAATAGGCTAATCTGTGTTTGTTTTAACGTGAGGAAGGATTGTGAGGCAGCAGTATAAGCTTGCCAAGGCCTTGAACCTGGCCCATTACTATTTCTGACTACATTCTGTTGATTAAAGAATATCTAATGATAGCCAAGATTGAAGGGGATAGTGGGTAATTAAAGCTCACATCTTACTGAAAGGGAGCTGTAAAGTCACAGTGTCGGAAGATGGCTACAAGGATGGTGTTCATACTGGGGCGGGGTGGGGGGGTTGTAATCTTTTCATACAAGACTGTTCCCTCAAGTGCAGAGAGCGTGAAAAGAAAATAGAAAAACTCTGTAAGGTCAGTTTTCCAACTGCACATGCTTGTGTTTGAGAAGTTCTAGAAAAGACTAAAATTTAGGAAATAGACAGCTGCATCAATCATTCACATAAGAAAGAAGCGGGCCATGGCAAGGATGAGGAAGTGTTTGTAAAGATTTTGGTTTCTTTTCGTAAAGGTAGCTACCAAATAACGAATCCATTCCTCTGTGGATATTTTTGGGTTGGTCTTGTCCCCATGCTCTATGATTTAGAGCTGTCTTTTGCTGTCTGTATCTCTAGGCTCCAGCCTGTCCTTGGTCTTTGGCAGATCATGACCTTACAACATTATGCTGACTCCCGAACAGTGCCACAGCCAGCAGATCTGCTGGGGTGAGCACTTTGGATGAACATTCATCAGCATTCAGCTGTTCGACAACTGAAAGATTTTTTTTTTCACAGTGTTTGTAAAAGAGTTTCCCAGAAGACTTGAAAGAAATTCTAATCTTGGTTTTTCATATCCTGTTTGCAACTTCTTGTGATTATTTCAAAACTGTACTAACTAGGTACTTGACTTTATTCCCTTCTTGATGGAAAGTTTCCCAGCACGATGTCCCCAACTGTGACCCACCAACACCTCCAGGTATTTGGCCTCAACTCACAAATAATAAATTACGATGTTTTTATGTCCCCTGGCAACCGCAGAAATCATATTAGCTTAAAAAGAAGAAAAGTATTTATACATCCTAAGATTTATGGGACAACCAACTCTCTCAAGAATTAGACAAAATAAAACTCCACAGTAGCTCAAAAATATTTTGTTTCAATGGATGGATCTAGAAAAAATCATCCTGAGTGAGGTAACCCAGACTCAGAAAGACAAACATGGTATGTACTCACTCATAGCAGGATACTAGACATGAAACAAGCTACTCACATCACCAGGGAGGCTACCTGGAAAACAGGACCCCAAGAAAGACACAGGGATCGCCCAATGACAGAGAAATGGAATGAGATCTACATGAACAGCCTGGACATGAGTGGGGGTAGTGAAAGGCAAGGGTCGAGGGAAAGAGAGCTTGGGGGAGCGGGAGATCCCAGCTGGATCAACAACAGAGAGGGAGAACAAGGAATAGGAGACCATGGTAAATGAAGACCACATGAGAATAGGAAGAAGGAAAGTGCTAGAGAGGCCCACAGAAATCCACAAAGATACCCACACAACAGACTGCCGGCAATGGTCGAGAGACAGCCCGAACTGACCTACTCTGGTGATGGGATGGCCAAACACCCTAATTGTTGTGCTAGAAACCTCATCCAACTACTGAGGGATCTGGATGCAGAGATCCATGACTAGGCCCTGGGTGGATCTCTGGGAGTCCAATTAGCGAGAATGAGGAGGGTTTATATGAGCGAGAATTGCTGAGACCAAGGTTGGATAAAGCACAGGGACAAATAGCCAAATGAATGGAAACACATGAACTATGAACCAATGGCTGAGGGGTCCCCACTGGATCAGGCCCTCCGAATGGGTGAGACAGTTGATTGGCTTGATCTGTTTGGGAGGCATCCAGGCAGTGGGACCGGGTCCTGTGCTCATTGCATGAGTTGGCTGTTTGAAACCTGGGCCTATGCAGGATTGTTTGGCTTGGCCTGGGAGGAGGGGACTAGACCTACCTGGACTGAGTCTACCAGGTTGACCTCAGTCTGTGGGGAAGGCTTTGCCCTGGAGGAGATGGGAATGGGGGGGGCGTTGGGGGGAAGGTGAGGGGGACGGGAGGGGGGAGAACAAGGAAATCCGTGGCTGATATGTAGAACTGAATTGTATTGCAAAATAAAAAAAAAAATATTTTGTTTCTTCTGGAAATTTGAAAAAAAACATAATTGAATTAGGATTTGAAGAAATATTAAGAAGTCGCTCTGAGAATGCTTGTCTTAGAAGAGAAAAATCAGTTAGAACTAGGTAAAGATTTCAGATACTCATCATAGTTCCTCAATTGATTAAAAAATTTATTGCTTTAATAACCCAAAGTCCAATTGCTATTACCAACCCCCTTGCTTTTCTCAAATACCCACATTGTTTTGTTCTAATGATTTTGCATTTTCAAAGACTTATAAACCTTATATGCAAAGATTTAATTGGCTGCTATGATGGAAGGAAGAGATGATGAAAATGCCCAGTGTGCAGCCTGGGTATAGCAAAGCATTTATCTCTATTTCTGTCTGTTGAGAGGCTTTAAGGTTAATAATTTGGAATGGCTCATTTTAAAGCTACATTGCATTGAAAAAAAGACACATGCTTCCCACTGATAGGATTTTCAGACTGCCTGGGATTTATTGTAATTTTATGAGAGAAAAAAATCTTAATAGCTCAGTGATCAAATACATTATAAAATAATTTTACGAAACCCAAGTATTTATAATTTTTCTAACTGTTCCTTGTGAATTTCACGTTCCCCTCTTGCACACTTACACTATCAGGATTTGGAGTTTTAAATTGCAGCTTTCATTCATTTTACAACAGCATGATGCGTGTTTTATCTTCCTTGGGAATTACTATTTCCGGAGGTAATAAGAATGAGCCTTTGTGATACGGTCTGCATTTCTTGAGTTGTTTTCTGTGCTTTTTGTTGTCAGCTTAGCAAAATTAATTAGATTAATTCCATACATCCTCGAGAATATTATGAGATGTTAATGAAGTATTCAAAGGTGGTTGTTTTAGGTAGTGTTATAGACTGATTTTTAAAGACAGTGGGCCCATCTACAGCCACTTCTTTCCTTCCTTCCTTGTCTTCGTCAGACAACCTAAAAGTCTATTAATGCTTTCATTATGTTTATAGGCTTCTAGTACAAATTTGTTTATGCATATTCTCAGTAAAGTATTACCTGACTTTGAGCATTATTTTCCCATCTGTTGCTTTATCTGTCTTTTAAATAAAACCTGAGTATTAGTACATGTCTGCTATCCTTCTAAAGTACTAGTACATGTCTGCCATCCCCCTAAAGTAATAGTGCATTTCTGCCATCCCCTCAAAGTACTAGTATATGTCTGCCATTCCCCCCCCCCCCCCGCAAGTACTAGTACATGTCTGTCATCCCCCTCCAAAAAATGACAACTAGATAAGTGGCTTAAAGAAAACATATTCCCACATTGACCACCACTTCTAAATATATTCTTGGACACTCACTTACGTGTGTTTTTATTAATTTCTACAGATTACTTTCCAAAGTAATTTAAAAAATCTACATGCATGTAATTCAACTATTAGGTATCACAATACACAACAGTTCACTGCCCTACTTCTCAGAATCTTTGTGTGTGTGTGTGTGTGTGTGTGTTGCACATATGTGTACATATTCTGTTCTCATGTGGGAATGTGGATGTAGGCCAAAGATTGACAATGGATGTCTTCAGTTGTTATATGTGTGTATGTGTGTGTGTGTGTGTGCACGCATGTGTGTAATTCAATATATATTGTTCAATATATATAAGTTTTAACTTACTCTTAGAGAATTTCATGGATATATACAATGAAATTTGATCATATTCACCCTCACACTCCTCCAACTTCTCCTGAGTTGCTCCCTTACATTTCCTTTCAACTTCATGCCCTTTTTTCTCTTTTTAAATAAACCATCAGGTCCAATACAAAAGAATATACCTTCTTCTCAGCACCTCATGGAAGCTTTTCCAAAGTTGACCATATACTTGATCACAAGCCAACTCTATTTAAATCGTTTATCTGGTCTTGATTTAATTTTGGTATGTGGTATCTATCAAGAAAATTGTCCATTTCTTTTAGATTTTCCAATTTTGGGGAGTACAGGTTTTTAAAGTATGTCCTTATTATTCTTTGGATTTCCTCAGTGTCTGTTATTATGTCCCTGTTTTTGTTTCTAATTTTGTTTATTTGGATGTTTTCTCTCTCTCTGTCTTTTGGTTAGTTTGGAGAAGGGTTTGTCTATCTTGCTGATTTTCTCAAAGAACCAACTTCTTGTTTCATTGATTCTTTATATTCTTCTCTTTGTTTCTATTTTATTATTTTTAACCCTCAGTTTGATTATTTCTTATTTAGTCCTCATGGATGTGATTACTTCTTTTTTTTCTAGAGCTTCAAATGTGCTGCTAAGTTGCTAGTACGAGAACTCTTCAGGTTTTTTGTTTGTGTTTTAACATAGTCACTTGGGGCTATGAACTTGCCTCTTAGAACTGCTCTCGTTGTGATCTATAAGTCTGGGTATGCTGTGTATTCATTTTCATTGAATTCTAGAAAGTCTTTATTTTCAGTTTTCATTCAGTAGAGAGGTGTTCAGTTTCCCGAGTTCATAAGCTTTCTGTTGCTTCTGTTGTTGAGATCCAGCTTTAGTTCATGGTTGTCTGATAGGATGCAGGGAGTTATTTCAATTTTCTTGTATTTGTTGAGATTTGCTTGTATCTGAGGTACGTGCTCAGTTTTAGAGAAAGTTCCATGAGGTGCTGAGAAGGTGTATTCTTTTGTGTTTGGGTGAAATGTTTCGTAAATATCTGTTAGGTCCATTTAGTTTACAGTATCTGTTAGCTCCAGTATCTCTCTGTTTATTTTTTGTCTGGATGACCTATCTACTGGTGAGAGTGAGGTATTGAAGTCTCCCATTATCAGTGTGTGTATGAATATATGATTTATGTAACACAAATTGCTAAACGGTCTTATTAATTAAAAAAAAAAAACCAAAAAACAAAAAAAAAAAAACCCAGAGCCAGATATTGGAGTAAATTCTGAAAGATCAGAGAGACAGAACAAGCCACAACCAACCTCACCTCTCCAACTCCTCAGCTGATCTTGGGTCCTCAGACTATCACTTCCTGGGATTAAAGGTGTGTGTGCTTTCCAAGCAAAGACACGAGATCTCAAATCCTGGGATTAAAGGCATGTGCCACTACTACCTGACTCTGTTCCCAGTGTGGCCTTGAACTCACAGAGATCCAGATGGATCGCTGCCTCCCAAGTGATAGGATTAAAGGTGTGTGCCACCACTGTCTGGCCTCTATGTCTAATCTAGTGGCTGTTCTGTTCTCTGATCCTCAGGAAAGCTTTACTAGGGTGCAAAATATATCAACCACAGATTTAAGCTGTAGTAGTGTTTCTTTTACAAATTTGGGTGCCCTTGTGTTTGGGGTATTGATGTTAAGAATTGAAATGTCATCTTGGTGGATTTTTCCCTTGATGAGTATGTAGTGTCCTTCCCCTTCTCTTTACAATCATCTCCTTCTTCAGGTTAGGAAAATTTTCTCCTATGATTTTGTTGAAAATATTTTCTGGACCTTTGAGCTGGGTTTCTTCTCTATACTTATTATCTCCTCCCTCTCCTCTATACCTATTATTCTTGGGTTTAGTCTCTTCATAGTGTTCCAGATTTCCTGGGTGTTTTTTGTCAGAAGCTTTTTTTTAGATTTAACATCTTCTTTCACCTATATATTAATTTCTTCTATCATATCTTCAGTGCCTGAGCTTTTCTCTTCCATCTATTGTATTCTGTTGGTGAAGCTTACCTTGGTAGTTCCTGTTAGAATGCCTAAGTTTTTCATTTCCAGAATTCCCTCAGTTTGGGTTTTCTTTATTGATTCTACTTCTAATTTTAGGTCTTGAAGAGTTTTATTTATTTCCTTACACAATTTGTTTATATTTTCCTGGATTGTTAAAAGGGATTTACTCATTTCCCCTTAAAGACCTCTCTCATATTCATAAAAGCTGTTTTCGGGTCTTTTTCTTGTGCTTCCACTTATGCCTAAGTGCTGATTTCTGGATTTGGCTTTGCTGGGTAGGTGTTTTCTTCCTTGGTTTCTGTTTCCTCTTTTGTTTATAGAGTGTGTGATGACTCTATTTCCTGTTTTCCTGGCCTGCTCACCTGGTGTGCTCACAGGGAATGCCTTCTGGTGTTGGTAGCTGGGATATTGGGATGAGTTGGGGAAAGGAAGGTTGGAGGAGAAGGCCTTTGTGATCCATTTGGGATGGGATCAGAGAGAAAGGGAGACTACAGCAGGTTTCCAGCTACAGAGCTGGGGATGAGACTGGGGGATTAGATCTCAGGAGTAATAGGAGAGCCGTGGGTTCAGCCTACTTGTTGCTCTGGGAGGAGAGGCCCTTGGGTTAGCAGGGGTTGCCTGTTGGAGTTGGAGGCTGAGATAGGGCAAAGAGTCGGGGGAAGGAGGTTAGGAAGGGATGGTCAGTGGGATCCACAGGAGATGTGGGCAGGGGAAGAGAAGGTTGCAGCTGATGTTCTGTTTTAGTTCTAGGGACCAGACTGGGGAGTTGGGTCTGCGGGAACAGAGAGAGAAGAGGTCTGGGGCCAGAACTGGCTCCTTTTTTTTTTTTTTTTGGTTGTTCGAGACAGGGTTTCTCTGTGCAGCTTTGCGCCTTTCCTGGAACTCACTTGGTAGCCCAGGCTGGCCTCGAACTCACAGAGATCCGCCTGGCTCTGCCTCCCGAGTGCTGGGATTAAAGGCGTGCGCCACCACCGCCCGGCTTCCTTTTTTTTTTTTTTTTAAATTAAGCTTTCTTTTTATTTATTCTTTATGTCTTTCACATCAAGCATCTCAATCTCATTCATTTCTCATTGCCTTGTATCTACCCTCTGCCCTTGCAACCTCCTCCCAAATAAAATAAAATGAAATTTAAGAGAAAAAAGGGGAGAAAAAGGGAAAAACAATCTCATCATGGAAGCTGTAGTGTGACACAGTGAGTCACACAGTAAACCCTTTAATCCATATATCTTTATGTGCAAGTTTTCATTGCAATGAGTCATTGGTCTGGTTTGAGGCCTCTGGTTTCTGCTGCACTATCAATGCTGGGCCCTCGGTAGGACTCTTCTTGGTTATCCTGTTGCCCTGTGCCTTGGAGATCCTGCAGCTTTTGTCTTGCGGGTCGCAAGAATATATTATAGAAATTCAGCTGGATATTAAATCTATACCTAGAAATTTCTTGGTGTTTTTCTAGAGGCAAGCCACTTATTATGAAATAGTTGGTGTTATCCAGTTTTTAATATTTCAGCTGTCTTATGCTATGAAATTCTTGTGTGCCCAAATACTGTAGACCATTTGACAAACATCTAAGCTTCCCAGATCTGCTGAACTTCTAGGTAACTAACCCCCCCCCCCCGCCCCCCACCACACACACACACACACACACACACACACACACACACACACACACACACACTGAGCCTAGGACAGACAAGCAGGCTCCTTTGTTTTTTTGTGTAAATGAAGCTCAGACCATCCCCTTCCCTCAGGCTAGGGGCATGGCAGAGAAATTGACTGAGGACAATAGAGCTTTTTACATAACCAAGTGTAGTAAGGACTGGAGTGGAATTCCACAGGGGACACAGAACTGCATGGCCAGAGAGAGAAGTAGACAGAGGTTTAGTAGAGGGTAAAGCAGATCTCTACTGTAGAGTTTATCAGGGCCAGGGATGAGGAGCCAGGAAGGATGTGGATGGAGGATGAAGGAACAGAGGACAAAGATGAAGTCAAAAGCATAAGAACTTACTAAAACTAGGAGGACAGGAAAACTGGGCACAGAGAGGAGCTGAATGTGAGGACAGGGCTAAAACTGTGTAGACAGAATTGACTTAGAAGAATGAAGTGAATGGACTAAAGAACTCAGTGTGCTTAGATTCATTTGATATCCCTCAGATTAGTATCCTTAGTCACTTGTAGCATCTGTTCTGGACCCTGTTAGAAATCTCAAGGCATGCTTTTCAGGTGAATTCGTTACTTTGGGTCTACAGGACTGTTCCCTTCATGTGCTCCAGCAGATCACAGATAGGGTGGATGTTTGGATGGGCCAACTCATAACCCTGCTTCTGGGCCTGGGTAGTTGCAGGCTTGGTCAGCCCACCAGCTCTCCCTATCTTCACCACCAGGGTGAGCTCTGCAGCATTATCCTAGCTAGTTCATCCTGCAGAAATGGGCAAGGAACAGGGTGAGTTCTGCTTTTACACCCTCAGGGTTGGCTCTCCCACACCTACACCTTCAGGGCCAGCTCTACTGTGTTGCCCAGGTGAGGTGTGAGTGCTGAAGCCGGTGAGAGGCAGGGACAGCTCTCCTGCTCTTAGGACCTCAGGGCCAGCTCTCCCACCTGCCACAGGCATAGATGGGGGGGCATCTCCCCCCAACCCATGCTGCCATATGGCAGGGGAAGGGCGGGCCCAGATCTCCCATGCTCACATTCTCAGAGCGGGCTCACCTGTGCTCCTGTCAAGAGTCAACAGGGTCAACCCCACTGTCCTGCCCAGACTAGGTGCAGGGCCTACTTTCCTGAGTGTTGCAGCTGGTAAAGGGCAGAGTCGTCTCCCTTACCAGCTGTAGGTAGTAGGACAAGGGGGGAGGGTATCTTTCCCTCTCCTCCCCCCCACCACACCACAGTTGAGGGATGTGGTACCAACTATACCCCTCTCATGCCCTCAGGGCTGGCTCACCCCCATCCCTGTCTACAGGGTCAACTCCACTCTGGCAAGGCTTAGGGCCCATTCTCCAGAATGCTGCAGCTGATAAGGAGTTGGGTCAGGTCCCCCACCTGCTGCAAGTGTTGAGGGGTGAGGAATTGGGGTGCATCTTTCCCTTTCCCACACCACCACGTGGCAGACGAGAGGGGTGTGGCTTGCTCTTGTCCCTGCCTCTGTGAACAGGGTCAGCTTGATTGTGCTACCCAGGTGAGGTGTAGGACCCTCTCTCCTTGAGTGCTACAGCCAGTGAGAGGCAGGATCAGTTTTCCCTACTGTTGCAGCCAATGAGAAGCAGGGCCAGCTCTGTACAGCCCTATCCTCTCTGCCTTTGGTGGTATCAGGAGCAATGGACATCAATACAGACCACGGTTGCATCAGGACCATGAACTGAGACATGTGCCCTGGCAGCAGCCCAAGCCCTGATATCACCATGGCCCTTGGTGGCAATGAAGCCACCCACCTCAGCTTGCTCTTCACCAATTTCACCTCTTCAGATACGCCTCTGTCCACAAGAAATGAACCATTCTGTCTCTTCTCTCCCATACCACTCCATTCATTTGCTCACAATAATAGCGCCTATCTGCCCAGGAGCCTGTGTTTTCTCCTCAGAGCCCGGGGCAGTCCACCCCAGGCCTGCATGTATGTCCCCTTCTCTTGCTCAGTCTGTCATGGTACTGGGCAAGAACATGCTTCCTCCTGGATCTGAACCTGCTCCTCATGCTTGTGTGTGGCAAACACTTTGCACACTGAACCACCCATCTCTTCAACCTAGCAAAGACACAGACTTCATATTCAGCTCTTTCATAATTTTTGGTAGATGATATTTTCACTGCTGGCCTCCTTTTTTTTGTTTTATTTTGGCAAGAACACATAAAATTGCTGTGGAATGGTCTGTATGTCAAATGTGTTGCTCTGATTGGTCAATAAATAAAACACTGATTGGCCAGTGGCCAGGCAGGAAGTATAGGTGGGACTAACAGAGAGGAGAAAAGAAAGAACAGGAAGGTGGAAGGAGATACTGCAAGCTGCTGCCATGACAAGCAGCATGTGAAGATGCCGGTAAGCCATGAGCCATGTGGCAAGGTATAGATTTATAGAAATGGATTAATTTAAGATGTAAGAACTAGATAGCTAGAAGCCTGAGCCATTAGGCCAAACAGTTTAAATAATATAAGCGTCTGTGTGTTTATTTTATAAGTGGGCTGTCGGACTGTTGGGACTTGGCGGGACCCGGAGAGAAAATTCTTCAGCTACAATTGACTTTCCTAACAATGTTTTAAACTGTACAATATAATGTTGACTTTAGGTTCTAAGTTGTAAGAAGATCTCTAGAAGTTAACTCAACTTGCTTCATTTAAACTTTGAGCCCACTAATTAGTAGTAACTCCACATTTTCCCTTCCTCAGACCCAGGCAACCACTGCCCCACTGTTTGATTTTATAAATTTTATCCAAGATACTTCATTAAACTGTAATCAGGCAATGTATGTTTCTCCATATGGAATGATTTTTCTTAGTATGTTGTCCAGGTTCATCCAGGTTCTCGTAGTGGTAATTTTTACCTTTTCAAAGATTGAGAAATGTGCCATATGTTATGTACATATCATATCTTCTTTGCCTATTCATCTGTTGAAGATATAGTTCCCCATATTGGCTAATGTGAACCATACAATTAGTTAATATAGGAGTATTTATATTAGTTCAAGATTTTTTATTTCAATTTCTTAAGTAAGGACAAGAAATCAAGTTGTTGGATCATATGACAGTTATACTTTAATTTATTAAGGCATACCTATACTGTTTCTGTTATACCCACATTATTCTACATTCTTTCAACAGAATGGAAAAGGTTACAATTTCTCCACATCTGTCCTGGATAGATTTTTGTCAACTTGACACAGTCTAGAGGTATCTGGAAAGAGGGAAGAATTGAGAAAGTATCTCCTAGGATTAGCCTGTGGAGCATTATCTTAACTAAAGATGGTTGTGGGATGTCCATTGTGAGTGATGCCATCCCTGGGCAGGTGATCCTGGATGCAATAAGAAATCAGACCGAGAAAGCCACAGGAGCAATTCAGCAAGCCATGCCATGGCCTTTACATCAGTTCCTGTCTCCAGGTCCTGGTCCTGCTTGAGTTCCTGTGCTGACTTCCCTCGGTGGTGGACTGTTAACTGGAGGTGTAAGATACAATAAACCCTTTCCTATCCAAGTTGCTTTTAGTCATGGTGTTTCAGCACAGCAATAGAAACCATAAGTAAGACAACAGTGAATGGACACTTCCAGAATTCTATAGTTTTTATGGAACTTCAATCTAGGGGTAAAAGTGCAGGCATCACACTTTCTGATTTAAAATCTGTTACAAAGCCACGTTTTAATATTTTTAATTTAAAATACATTTAAAGCTCATCTTTGTGATTTTGAGCCTCTACTCAAAAAGGCTCTGATGGTTTGAATCAGATATGTCCCTCATAGGTTCATATATTTGAACACTTGGTCCTTACCTGGTGGGATTGTTTAGGAAGATTTAGAAGGTGTGGCCTTGCTGGAGGAAGTGTATAACTGGGTGCAGACCTACTTCTAATTCACTCTCCGCTTTGTACTTGTGGATGGAGATGTGATTGCTCAGCTTCCTGATCCTGTTGCCATGTCTACCATTTTCTGTCATGCCTCCTCACCATAATGGGCTCTTATCCCTATGGAACTGTAAACAAAAATGAAGTTTTTATGCTATAAGTCACATTTGGTCATGATGTTTTTATAACAAAAACAAGGGTCGAGAAATGCATGATCAGATGACTTTTAACAAGAGTGCCACACAAACAAAAATTTTCTCTCCAGAAATTATGTGGATAAACAGATTATTGGCTTCTCTTATATCATATACAACAATCAACTTGACATAGATTAACAAGATGAAAGCAAGGTATGAAACCATGGAGTCCAAAAGAGCACACACACAAATTTGACATTGAGTTAGACGATGATTTAATGGAAGCTCTCTACTGAATGTTGTATCCCCTAAATTTTTATGTTGAGACAAAATGCTACAGTGTAAAGGTGTGTTTTTGTGTATTTGGAGGTGGTTAGATCATAAGGTCATGAGATTAGTATTCTTATAATAGAGAGTCTCAAAAAGATCTATCACCACTGTTGACCATGTGAGGTTTTACATGGAATAAAGTTATAGAAGAACATAATCATCCATAAAGTAGGGTCTTGCCAGACATCAAATATGTAGGGCCTTGATCTAGGACTTTCTAGTCTCCAGAAGTATGGGAAATAACGTTCTGTCACTCTAAGTTACCCAGCATACAATATTTTGCTACAAGGGACTGAGGGCAGATGCGAAGGGATGGGGAAATGAATGGGATCAAGATACATGATATAAAAGACACATAGAACAAATAAACAAAATTAATTAAAAACAATGAAAAAAATATTTTGCTACAGCATCCTCAGCAGACTGTGTTGGTTAGTATTTGTCAGCTTGACAGAGGTCTAGACATATCTGGGGAGAGGAACCTCAGTTGAGAAATGCCTCTAGTAGATTTCCTGTAATCAAGTCTGTCGGGTATTACTTTTTGATTAATTATTGATACAGAAGAGCCCAGCTCACTGGGGGCTGAGGGGTGATGCCACCCCTGAGCAGGTGATGTTGGGTAGGATAGGAGGCTGAGAAAGCCACGAGAGCAAGCCAGGAAGCAGCACTTCTCCATGGCTTCCACTTCAGTTCCTGGCTCCAGTTCCTGCCCTGACCTCTTTTGATGATGGACTATGGTGTAGAAATGGAAGTGGAGATGAACCCTTTCCTTCCCCAAGTTGCCTTTGGTCATGATGTTTGTTTTATCACAGCAAGAGAAACGAAACATAATACACGGACTCAGGCAATAGATATGACATCCCCCAAATAAGCAACAAAATGCAAACAAGCAAGAAGAACTGTCTCAAACCAAACGCTTCTACCCAGCTAGCAGAGTAAATAATTATAATAATAAAACACAGAATGGAGAGCATATTGACAAACCATGAGTCAGATAAGTGATTAATCTCTAAAATACATGGGGAATTCCTACAATTTCAGAGAAAAACTGATAACCGTATTAAAAAGTGGACAAGGTACTTGTGTCAAATTTTTTTTTTCTACAGAGGACAAACATTTAAAAAGTTTGTGAAAAAGTTCTACATTAGTCATTATCAAGTGAATGCATATGATTGCAGTGGTACCACCTGCTTTGTATTATGCTACACTGATAACAAAATACTTACATGGGGATCTCTGTTGGTTTTAATTTATTAATTTGGGAGGAATTAGGGATATTTTATTAAACATAAATTGGAAATTGTCTTTGGGATCTGGAGACTGCAGAACACTCTAATAAGCAGATTTGCCTAGTTTCTGTCTACCGTTGGTGCTCAGTTCATATCCATATCTGCACAAAAGCGGAGTCTGTCACTTCCACCTTCCACTTATTCTTGCATAGTCTCAAGCATCAAAATTGATTTTTTAAAATGTTAATTTGTAAAACAGCAGAGATAAGATTCAAGGATGCTTGCTCAGAGGAGGATTATTTATTAAGGAAAAGACTTACCCTTTGAAAATTATTATCATAATTATCAGTAAGAACCCAATTCTATGTTTATTATTAAGGCAAAGTCCCCATTAGGCTAACACAAGACGGATGTTGATTGCAGTGGGATATCTGACTGAACAGGCTTTGTAATCAGCTTCAAAATGTCAGTCAGGGAGCCAGCGGGGCAGAGGTTATTCTGTGGCATGTTTCAGTAGTTATGTATTTATTTATTTATTTTCAGAACTGTGAAAGATTTCCTCTTGACACCTTCCGTCTTCCTTGTACGGGTAATTGTTCTGGATAGCTTAGAAGCAATATTTAGTACTTGAAGGTCAATTATGTGAAAAGAGCTTAGATGTCCAAGGAGCTGCATCAATTCAATGAATATGTGGAGAGTCATTGAATCACGTACTCTCTGAGTTAAAGATGTTTGTTCTCAGTCCACACTGATGAGTAATTCTACCCCACAGTCACCTTGCCATAATGTTTTCCGTCTCACACCAGGAAAATTGGAGACCTGAAATGACAGCCCACTTCAGCCTGTTTCCTGACACCCCTGTCTTCACTTGTAGGGCTTGACTCTGTGCCTTGAGACCATGGAAGAGCTTTGGAAGTAAATAATGAGAGTGCTATTTAGCTTAAATCATGCAAAACCTTTAAACTTTTCAATACAATAGACACTTGACTTTTAAAAGCTTTATTCCCAAATGCTTGATGTGCTCAGGACACAAATATATTGCCATAGAACATAATTTCTCTCCTAAAGTGTATTAAGTCCTCAAGTAGGAAATTAGAGCCACCTACCACTGTGTTGCCATGTGCTTAGCATTTACACAGTTTCACTCTGTCCTGAAGAACTTTGTAGAACATTCTGTAATTGTTCCAACTCGTGCTTTTTCATTCCTTTACTTCATCTACAAACATTTTTAGAGACCTATTATATCATAGAGACTGTTTTAAATTCTGGGCACTTTGTAAGAGAAAATGAATTTATTCCCTCACCTTAGGTGCTATCAGTCTAGAGAAGGGGTAGTCAGTATAAAATTAAATAAATAAAGAGAAGTCTGACCAAAGACAAATGGCAGATGAAACATTGCTGAAGAAGACCTTTTTTGAGAAACTTGTATTTAAGCTGAGACTTGACTGAGTCTGTCCCTTAAAAAGAAAGTGGGAAAATAGTTACAGTGGGAGAAATATTCCCAGCTTATGCAAAATCCTTGAGACTAGAAAAATCATGAATTTTTCTCAGACAAGTAAGGACGGGAGCATGTTGGGTATTAGTCCACCATTGTTAGGAGATTGGATTTGTTCTTAGAGAGTAGGAAAGCTTGCTTCAGTGAAGCCAGTGTAGATCCAGGCTGTGGGCTCATAGATTCTGCAGTAGTGGACTGACTCTCTGCACTTGGGATGTTAGCAGATTTCTGAAAAGGAAGGCTAAAGACTAGATGGGATCTGCAAATCAGAGCTCAGAGGGCAGGCTTGGGGTGTAAATGAACTCAAAGAGCACAGAGTTGGAGTGTAAAATCAAAGGGCACTGAAAAGATCACCCAAAGAGAAGGAACGTGGAAAAAAAAGACTCAGGACTGAATCCTAGAGAAGGGCAACAATTAGAGACCAAAGAGAAGGAATGGTCCTCAAAAGATTCAGAAGGGTGGGTGGCAAGAGCATCCAAGATCTAAAAAGTGTCGTGTGAAGAAAGCATTGAGCTGAGGTGAGCAGGGGAGAGCAATGAAGTGTCTTTGGTATTGAATGCTGGGGGGAGACTGGTTCCTGGTTTCCTAAACCATAGCATCCACTCAAATTCAATACGTTATCACCTTACTCATCTCGTGTGTTTTCACCCTTGTTTCTTCTGTTCATTTATAAAAGCTGATGATGACTGGGTGAGATGTGAACACTGTTAAAGAGAAGTCCTTCATCTGGTTTTCTGTATGAATTCTGATCATCATTGAATTCTTGGGATCATCCTTACAATTTTATTTTGCCATCATGTGCAGAATCTAAAAGTCACCACTTTTCAAATGTGAATCTATTTTAGATGCAGTTTATTATTTTTGAAAATTATCCATGCTCATTTTAAAACATATTAGCTCTTCACCTTCAATGGATTTGAATTGCAGTATTGTAAGAGCCTTGGAATATTAAGCTTATCAGAAAGTTAGGACAAGTTTTCCCTAGAGCATAGAGAGTAGTTTTAAATTCAAAGTGGAAAAAAATTCCATATCTTAAAATAGAAGCAAATTTTTTTTTCTGTTTCACATTCTCTCAAGATATCCGCAATCCTTTTTAAACTCTCTATTTATTATTAAATACAAGCAATTTAGCTCCTTTGTAAGGTTATGCAAATAACTCATCCAAAATTAGCATTTAACATGCAGTTCTTATATCCACAGGAATGTTTTGTATAAAGTTGTTTTAAAAAGATTCAAATCTTTATAATTAGGAAGGGAAAATATATTAATAGGAATAAAGGGATACTCTGCTAATCTTCCATATGTAAATTAGCTTATAATTTTCATCATTTGCTTTAGAAGCAGCAGAACAATGGAACTTTTATTCTTCAATGGCGCTGTTTCTCTCCTGCTGGAAAGTCTGTGCTTCCCTGTGTATACATAAGGACAAATAGGAACTTATTTTAGTTTTGTGGGGAAGAGATGGTTGAGTAACTTGTGAGTGAGATTGGCTTTTGGTAATCTCAGGACACACGGAGAAGCTGCCTCTTGCATTCTCATGTCCTTGTTTCCTTTGCCAGGGGGCTGGATCCACCCACACTCACCTAGGTCCTTCAGTCTCCCCGCCCTTGTCCCAGTCGTTACGTACAGGACACGTATCATTAGCTTTCTTGTCACCATGAACAACTAACCGACAGAAGCAACGTGAGAGAGGTAAGACTTACTTCGGTTCACTGTTCGAACGGTTCAGTGCATCTGGCAGAGAAAGCGTGGGTGGGGCAGTTGACGTCACAGCTGACAGGGAGCAGAAGGGAACAGGAAGGCATCAGGAAAAGATACAGCTCCCTAGACATGCCTTCAGTGATTTACATCTTTCAAATTATGCCCCACTGCCTACCTTACACTACCTTGCAATAATGTCACCGTATTACAATCCCTTCAAAGGATCAAGCCCTTTATTAGGTCACAGCCCTCAAATGCATTTTTTTTAATCTCTTAGATGTTTATTAAGCTTATCAGGTTGATAGTAAAATTAACTATCTCAATATCAGGTTTTAGGGGAACTGCTCACTTCTTTGATGGTCTTTCTCTTTACTTAAAGTCTCTAGCTTGGATTTTGGAAAAGGATCCTGCAGGCTGCGGTGGGTGTTGGTCATCTACTTAGTACTGGCTAGATTCTTCCCAGTCTCGTGGATCTTACAAAACGTGATCTTTTTTATTCAAGATTCCAGAAATGGAATGCATAGTCCTGGGAATTCACAAGTGCAGTGAATGATTTCAAACCAAGGCAGACTGACAACTATTACAAGGATTTAATTGTCAAGCCTAGAAGTGAAGAAATGACTTCTGAAGAGACCTTTGATAGAAAAAGCATTTAAATGGGATTCTTACGGTTGCCAAGTAGTAGGACCAAGACATGGATGAAATGTATTAAGGATATATGATTCCCCCTTCAGCAAACATCTAGCAAGCTACCAGTTATTAGGGAGAACCCTGGCAAACCAGATAAAAGGTGAAAAAAGCACTTTCTCATTTCAAGGACGTTACTTTCCAGTGGTAAAATGGATGCTCAAGCCGACATTCAGCTGTGTCATGATAAACATAACAGAGGCCAGTGTGTACCATTCAACAGGGGAATGGAGGAAAGTGTCCTACAACTGCCTTGGGAGCCGAGGGGCTTTGACCACAGCTGCTTTCCTTTGTCCTTTCTGTCATCCCCCAACCTCAAATGCAGGCGTCTTTCCTAGAAAATCTCCATCGTCTCAGGCTGGTCTTCCTTGGCCCCAGTTTTTCTGCAGCCAAAGTCATAGTTCTCAAAGTGAACCTATTTCCCCACTAAAAAGACTTCAGTGGCTTTCTATTATGCCCTAGAGTCCAAACCCTTAATCTAGCTGCTACTTTATTGCTGATTTTTACTTGAATTCCCCTAAATTGCCATTTCTTTCTAACCTCTGGGGTTCTGTACATGTAAAACTCTCTGCTTAAAACAACTGATCTTTCCTCAGAACTCACGCATGTACATGTACAAAAAGACGTGTATCTTTTCTTATTCACATGTGTACACACACACACACACACACACACACACACACACACACACACACGCGCGCGCAACACAGGCCTCCATCTTCACATCCTTTCCATTTCTTTTCTGAGCTATAGTTACGGATTCTTTCTTCCTTCTTGTCCACGACACCTCATCTACACACATAAACCTATCAGACAAAGCTTCAAACAGATAGAAATGGTGAGGTGAGGCCATCCTCCTCAGGAAGGTTTAGCCTGACAGGCAGGAGACTGCAGCTGGATGCTGGGTTAGAGGGTCACATTTACAGGAGGTTTCACAGAATGTTGCTTTTCTCACACCTAGGCATCTCATCCCTGGATTAGGTCAAAATGTGATGGAAACTGAGTAGACAATAGCTAGATGTAGCATTCTATCCACAACTGGAGATTCCCCTGTGGGAATTAGACACAATGATCAGAAAACTCTCACCTGAAAGTACTCATTTCCATTCTGTCTCTAAATTATAGAAATGTCAGTCAAATAAAACCCTCAACATTTAGTGTTGGGGCCTTACTGCTTATTTAATTTCACTGCCCGGTTTTGTTCACAAAGAAACTGAGGTTCAGGAAAGGACAATGAGATGCCCTTAGCCTCCAAGCTTACAAATTTGTTCTCCATTGCTCTTTCTACCACATCCCATGACCTCACAAACAAGGTTGGCTGAGTCAATTGGGTAACTGGAATTTTGCAATACCCTTCTGGTTTATAATTAGTTGAGATGAGATTTCTCCTGAGAGATTATCCTTCTAACCGGAGACCAACACTAGTGCTATGCCAAGGCCTCTAAGGGATTGATTCAGTTAAGAGTCTTCTGTGCTCAGGTAACCAGGCACGAGGCTTTGGGTATATTTTGTCTTAAAAACAAAGCTTGACAGTATTAAGGAGGAGAAAGTGTTAATAGTTTGTTTAGGGTTGAGTTTTTCCCCTTCAGGCTCTCACAGTAGAAGATGCCTCTGAACCTGTTTGGATTTCTTCTGTTACTAGCGTTACAAGCCACATCCACATTAACCTGCCACCAAACGGGCTCAAGAAAGTGGTATTAAATCTGCATAGTCCAAATTTTTGTCAGGCATGTGGCCCGAAGAGTGTTCGCTATAAGAAAGATTTTAGTTGTAGATTTTATTTATCATGTCAAAGCCTTAACAGGCAGTTTCATGCCCTACAGCCACACTCTTTGTTGATGCTACGGTCCCAAGGATTCAGGTTATTTGAACTAACAAGAACTTATTGTGAAAAACCCAAACAGGGACAACGTAGCACGTATATCAGAGAATGAAATGATTTCTCTTTGAGCCTTATGGGGAAGCTCTGTGTTCTGAGTCTGTGTTATCATGTATGTGGTTGCTGGATAGCAAATCCAGAGCCTTCCATGCTAATCAAGCACTCTATCACTGGCGTCCATCCTGGCCCCTGGCATTTTGTGATTATGTCCATGTAACTTCTCTTTCTTGTTGTTTCTGAGGAATTTCTCTCCATCTGCCCATTTCCTCCTTTAGGACTCTAGCTTTATTAGAACGTCTACTCAGTGCTAACCCTTCCTACCTTCTCTCCGCAGATGGCTTCCTCTTGTTTGTACTTTATCCCTTATAGTCCCCCTGCTACATGTTCAGCTCTGAGTTTTTATCTCACTTTCAAATCCCTGACAGAAAACTCTCATTGCCCTACTCAATTAACACCATCCTTTAAAGGACAAAGCTGCTATGTCAAAACACCTAAATAATCCTCTGGACAGCCATTTGCTAGGCTTGCCGTTCGTTCACTTGTTCTAGGTGATGGTGTGCCACAGAACATGGTATACAAAATGCTGAAAGGACAGTCTAGATCTGCCTTTCTTGACATGGCTAGAGATGGAGGCCCCTTAGGAGAGTTAGCAAACTTCGGCCAATTGAATCTATGTCTTTCAAGGAGTGTATGTGATGATGTCTGTCTTTAGTCCCAGGAGATTTTGGTCACAGCATCTCACCTTGATGAACAGGATGAAGTGACCTTAGAACCTCTAGGTAAGTGATAGACTCTGCTGCTCCTGTTAACTCCCACCCGACAGACGTTCCAGATCCCTGTTGAGAGAAACTGGTAGCCTAAAAATACATACACACACAGAGACAGACACAGACATACACACGCACTCCCACACACTCACAGACAAACACACAGAGACACACACACACATATGCACACACTCACAGACACACACATACACACACACACACACACACACACACATACACACACACACACAGAGGAACATCATCAATTGCTTTTCTCCTTGCTGTAACCAAATACCCAATAGACCCTAGGGAAGGAAGGACTTACTTTGGCTTTTAGTTGGGGAGTACAGCCCATCATTGTGGAGAAGACATGGCAGCAAAGGTATGAGGCAGCAGATCACAATGTGCCACAGGCAGAAAACAGAGATGAATGTTGGTGTTCAGCTCACTTCCTCCTTTGTATTCAGTCCAGGGCCCAACCTATGGAATGGTGCTGCCCACAGTTAGGGCGGGCTTTCCCACCTCCCTAGAAACTCCATCATAGATAGGCTCTGGTGTTCATCTCCTAGATGATAACTGATAGTAACCATCACAGAATATCTTTAGAGGCCCGTGTGTTCAACTTCATTCCACACAGTCATTTAAGCAGCATGAAAAACTGGACTCAAGGTTTTTTTGAAAGAAATTTTAAGTACATCTTATCACATATTTTAGTTTTAGAAAGAAAAAATAGATTATTGTCTGAGAACCTACTTCATGATAATTTGTATATCAAAAAACAGTACCTCTGTGTTCTGGCCATCCCTATGGACAGAGGCTATAGGTAATTTATTCTTCACTGTACAAAGTAGTCATCATTATTAAATGTAGTTTAAATTGGAGAGACACTATACATTACACGTGGAAAAAATTTGCATTTTATCATCTCCAGAATGCTATTAAATATCTCAGAGGTATCCATAAAGGAAAGTGTATCCTACAGCTTGAAATAGAAAATGATTGGAAAAAGTAGAAATAGAGTTAGTATTTTTCAGAAAGGAGACATATCGTCCTATAAATCTTCGAAAAGAAGTTTTCTTGGGCTCTGCTCTAAGCATTCAAATGCTTCCCAGGAGCGCCTTGACCTTAAATTAACATTTATAGAGTTTAGCTGACATCAAGCTTTGCAGTTTAGTGGAAGGTTTAACGTTGAAGAAGGTAAGTAGTCTAAATTGGTATTGTATATTAAGTCTCAAATAAGAATGCATTTCTGCAACTGCCACCATTTTCATTTATTTCCCCCTCTAGAACAATAATAACAATTGGTAAAATATATGAAATGCATTTTCCATCATGAATAATGCATTTTTATATGTTAACCTCATGGAAACAGGAATAGCTCGACTGTAACAGAACATTCAGGCTGCCTTCTACACAAAGGGTGTGTGTGGCAATCTGCACTCTATGACCTTGGTAATATTGTTTTCTGTAGAGTCTGTGATGTAAACACAGTTTGTAAGAAATATTAACCCAACACTAAAATAATAAAGAGGCCCATTGAAAGAGTGAAGAAAATACATGCTGTTACATGTAAATCATATTACAGATCAAATGAAAATGAGGTGAGTTGCATTCTGTTCAGACCACGAGCACATTTCAATAGGGTATGAGTATCCAGAGAATAATAGATGAAGTATGAAGATGGTTTTGTAACATTGCTGATGAGGTGCCCCTTGGTTGTATTACTGTTAAGAACCATCTTCATGCAGTACATACGCAGACACACAGACACACACAGACACATACAGACACACACACACACACATACACACACAGAGCAGGGTGGATCAGATATTTCTACAGTATATAAAGCTTCAGTGAGCAATTGATGGAAACAGATGCAGACCCACAGCCAAACATTAGGCAGAGCCCAGGGAATGCTGCAGAAGAGGGAGAGAAAGAATTGTAGAATCAACTAACCTGTGCTCATCCGGGCTCGTAGAGACTGAACCAACAACCAGGGAGCCTGCATTGGACTGACCTAGGCCCTCTGCATATATATTACTGTTGTGTAGCTTGGTCCTCTTGTTGGACTCCTAACAGTGGGAACAGGGGCTGTGCCTGACTCTTTTGCTGGCGTTTGGGACCCTACTCCTCAAACTGGCTCACCTTGGCCAGCCTTAGTACATGGGGAGGTGCTCAGTCTCACTGCAACTTGATATGCCATGTTTAATTGATACTCATGGGAGACCTGCCCTTTCCTGAACAGAAACAGAGGAGGAGTAGATTGGGGGCTGGGAACAGGGAGGGACTGTGAAGACAGGATGTAAAATAAATAAACAAATTAATTAATTAAAAATATAGGTGGTATAAATACACAGAGGAAAAACCCAGTCCTCCAAGTGTTTAAGTCTGTCAGAATAAATGACTTGGCCTGTAGAAAATATGCTTTTGAGAAAGCAGTTAAAAGTCGTACTGCCTTTAGAGCCA
The DNA here is from genome assembly GCF_007827085.1 of Peromyscus californicus insignis. Taxonomy (NCBI): domain Eukaryota; kingdom Metazoa; phylum Chordata; class Mammalia; order Rodentia; family Cricetidae; genus Peromyscus; species Peromyscus californicus. The sequence continues at coordinate 37,175,788 of NW_026294413.1, read as the reverse complement.
AGCTCTCTAGGCTCTGAATGGCCATAGAGGTTGAGAGAAAATCTCATCTGCTTATAGACTCACTGAAGATGTCCTGAGTTCTCCTCTATCAGTTAGAACCTGAGTAGCAGCTCTCTTCAAGCAGAGTGCCTTGAGCCAGCTTGGGACCTGTTTGGGCCAGGGTCCCCAGTGCTGCTGTTTAGGGTGACTCAAGACCTCTCTCTCCTGAAGGTGTGAAGTTGGCCATATGTTCTGAGGAGCTGCAGGACTCCTATCTATGGGTTGTTCCTAGGGCCCTTTAGTGAGTTCTCAGTTCCCAGAGGATAGCATGGTGGGCAAGTCATTTCTGCTGCAGCCCAGTGTCTCTTTCTCTGGATTCTATGACATGGATCAGTGGTCTCAGGTTTTTAAAAATATATTTGCCCTCCACACCTCTAAGGCAGGCATGTTCCTACAGATAGTTATAGTAAACAACAAGTTACAATCTAAGCAAGCAAGATAAAGAAGAACATTTCCTTTTAGCAAAATGAAATGGGGAGAGAAATAGAAGGGTAATATTAACTAAACATGATGGGAACTTACTTACAAAAGCAATCATTGTAGTCAAATGGGCCAGATATTCTGTGGAACACTTCCTTGTTTAAATTTTGTTTCCAGCTCCTGAGATTCCTCTTGGGCACTGCCTTATGGCCTCTCTGTCTAGTTTCCTGTTGTAGTCAAGACTACTGGGAAAGGGTTTGTGCAAGCTATAACAATTTGATGCTAGAAGCTCTCCTGTCACAAGCTGCTGTGGAGGCCTACCATGTGATGCTCAGAGCCTGGGTGTGGGATTGAATTCCTTTTCAGTGGGTAACTCAAACCCTCTCAAGAGATAGTCAACAATTCGCAGCTAACAATTCTTGTGGGCTTCTGGATGGCCCTTCTCCTTAGACAGTTGAGAAAGCATCAAGGATGATGCTCCAGTAGCCCAAAGTAGTAGCTGACTTAACAGCATAACCTCAGTTTTCTTCTTCTGCTTTCTTCATTTCATTCTTACTTGTCATTTACTCCAGTTCACAGGGATTGCTTCCAAAATAAACTTCCAGAACAAAGCCTGGCTTTCAAGAGGAGGACAGCAGACTCATAATACGACTCATGGTATTCATTCTCTTATTTCCACATGCTCCTCCACCATCAAATATCTATTACCTAAACAACCTTAAGTAAAATTTAAAAAAGCCCTACTTTGTGCACAAATTTATTAAATTTATCAAACCGATATGATGACATATACGACATCTTATTAGTTTCTGTTAGAGACTATTGATTAATGAAAAGGGTCGGTGCCACACACCCTTTAGTATCTCTTACTAGCATCTAGGGCATTGTTCTAAACTCACAAGAAAGTCCACGGTTCTGAGCCTGCAGAAAGTGACTGTTTTACAAATGGTTTATTTACTGTGTGCTTCATTTATTACAACCACATAAATGAAGGTAAGAAACACATTATCTTTTATCAACCTAGCAAATGCCTTTGAACTTGAGAGAAAAAAATCATTAACGGCTACATTTGTACAAACATTCAGAAAATTATTATTATTCCCAGGATTTCTGTGTTTTAGAGAAAATACTCACAGTTACAGCATCATTCATTCAGAACAATGAAGCCGAACTACAAAATACTTGTTTCCTTAAGACTTGAGAGCATATAGGATATGTATGAAATTAGGTGTTTGTTTAAATGACTAGTCACGTCAGAAGTTATACATACTCGCACAGATCTCTTCATACATGATCAATTACGCTGGCAGCATTTGCAAGTGGCAATTTTCTGTAGCCCCAGAGGGAGAGTGGGATGATTAAAGTGTTTTTCTTGGACAGGCTTCATTGGTCTTTAAAAAGGAGAAAACTCTAGTTAACATCTGGGCATGATACATTATTGAAATACATTCCAGACATTGCTTCCTTTGGTCAAACAGCTGGAATCCTATTTTTCAAAGCCTCATCATGCACCTTGTCTGGGGTTTAGAAAAAAAGAAAGCATGAACAGGAAAGAAACCTACCCTTTATCTAAAGGTATAAAGTATACCTTCCTGTTCCTGGAGTGCAGTATAAAGTTTCATATGTGTTGTTCCTAGTTGGGGTACAGAAAGATATAAAACTGATAGGCTATATGAAAACAAGTATAGACAGCAAGCATGCAGACTACATGTGTGTGCTTACATATGTATACACAGAGAGGAGATATGTTATTTGAGACAGGGTCTTGCTATAGAAGCTCAGGCTAGCCTGGAATGCAATATGTAGCCCAGGTTGACTTCCAACTTACAATTCTCTTGTCTTTGCCTTCCAAGTGTTGGAACTGTAGGTGTATGTAACCATGTCTGGCCTAAGGTGGTGGATAATATTATCAATTTCACAGGATCTAGACGCCCCTAGGAGAAAAGTCTTTGAACATGACAGCAAGGGATTGACTAGATCGGTTAATGAAGGTGGGAAGGCCTACACTGACTGTAGACGGCACCATTCCGAGCCTGGGGTCTTGGACTGAAACTGAAAGTAAACGGACACTAGCCTCCATCTTCCTGGGGTTCTTGACCAGTGGTCACACAGTGATGTGATGTGACCAGCCATCCTAAGTTCTGCTATCCTGCCATCACCGCCATGATGAACTCATAAGACCTTCAAACTGTCAACAAAGATAAACACTTCCTTCCTTAAGTTGTTTTTTGTAGGTTTTTGGTCACAAAGAAGAGAAAGTAACTAATATACCTTCTATCTAGTATTAATCGTTTAGTTGTTAGAGTATTGCAGGTTCTAGACAGAAAAATAGAAGCAATAATAAATATTTCAAGCAGACTGAGAATTATTTGTACTGGACTTTGAAGGCTGAAAGATCAGAAAGACAATGCTGATATAGTCTTATATTAGTTATGAGAAAAAGAACTAACAGAATACTGTAGACTGTGCCGTCTACAGTCAGTGTAGGCCTTCCCATCCTAAGTTCTGCTATCCTGCCATCACCGCCATGATGAACTCATAAGACCTTCAAACTGTCAACAACCCAGGAAGATGGAGGCTAGTGTCCGTTTACTTTCAGTTTCAGTCCAAGACCCCAGGCTCGGAATGGTGCCGTCTACAGTCAGTGTAGGCCTTCTCAACCTGTGGGTCAAGACCCTTTTAAGGGTTGCCTAAGACCATCGGAAAACATAGATATTGGCATTACAATTTATAATAGTAGCAAAATTACAGTTATGAAAATAATTTTACGGTTGGGGGTCACCACGACATGAGGAAATGTATTAAAGGGTTGCATCATTAGGAAGGTTGAGAACCCTTGGTCTAGATATAGATATATAGAAAGTGATTCATTACCAAGCATGTAGTACATATTGGCCATTCTAAGATTCATGAAGTAGAGACAGGAGGATAAGGAATTCAAAGTCATCCTCAGTTAGATGGTAAAATTGAGGTCAACCTCACCTGTATATAATCCTTTCTCAAAACAACAACGAACCAACAAAAGAATGAAAATTATTAAGAAGTTCCTACCATTTTTGGAGGCTGGGAGTCTCCAAACCTCCTTCAAGAGAAGATGGATGACTTCGCTCAAGGAAGAGGGAGAGGGAGGTAGAGATAGAGTTGGGTGGGTAGGTAGATAGATGTATAGATAGATGATAGACTAGATAGATGATAGACTAGATGGATGATAGACTAGATGGATGATAGATAGATAGATAGATAGATAGATAGATAGATAGATAGATAGATAGATAGATTCTTCTAAGTGTGCCTATGGGGATATGTTTCAGAAAGATGTGTCTGAGAACTACCTTGAATGTAGGTGGTATCACCCCATTGCGTGAGGTCCCTGATGGACTAAAAAGGAAAAAAAATCAGTCTATTTCCTGTGGATATAACAAGATCACTCCGGCTGCCATATCTTCCCAAACACAATGGGCTGTATTCTTGATCTGTGAGTCAAAATAAGCCTTTACTTCCTTAGGAAAGTAATATCCTGATACCTATTGTTCTGTTCAGGCCACAAATATGTTGGATGAAGCTTATTCACATTGGTCAGAGTAGATGTTTTCACTCACTCTACCCTTCTGATTTCTATTCCCTTCTAGACACACATTTACATGCACCCCCCAGAAATCATGTTTATCATCAGTCCAGGCAAACCTCAGCTCAGTCAAGTTATACATAAATTGTCCCAAACTAAGATTACCTACAGCCTAGGTCCCAGGGTACAAAAGAGAGGAGACAGGTCATTAACACCTAGCAGCTAAGAATGATCTAATCTCAGCCACACTGTGCTGAACCTCTGGGCGGGAGAATATGTTTGCTGCTGACCATACTCAAGGATTCTGAGACTGGAACAGTAGCTCTCCAGAAAATATAGAACGTTACAGAAACGCTGCCCCTCTTCCTGTTGCCTACTGCTGTCTTGTCTGTGCTGTCCATTAGAGAGCCCGAGACATGGCAAAGGCGTGGTAACAGACAAATTCCAGACCCAGAATCACATTGTAACATGGAAATTTGGCTTTAGAACTGCAATCAGCAATCCAGAGTTCTGCAATAAATATCCAAATATAGTACAGTTTGTGTTTAAATTTTTATACAAAGCGGGCAGTTTTTACTTGTTCCTTTAAGACTTTAAAATCATTTACAGTTTAATGTTTTGGAACCTTGTAATCACAGAGGGAACAAAATAAGATTGGATCTAGTCACCTGCAATACTTCTAAAAAGGAAACTAGAATATCTTATTATTAGAATATTATGTTGGGATTTTATATTATTAGATTATTATACTATAAGTTAGAATACTATACTGGTGTTTCATTAACTCATATATTCACAGGGATGGTGGCATTTGATTGTAGTCCCAGTATATAAGAAACTGAGACTGGAGAATCCATCACAACATCTAGGCTAACCTTGGCTAGGTAGAGACACTTTGTCTTAAAAATAAATTGATATACTTACATGTTTATTGAAAGGATAGTCCTAAAGTTTGAAAAAATAGGACTCAGTCAACAAAAATGAACAATTACAAAGTAATATGAATTTCTACTGGCTATAAATTTAAGGAGCTATAAAACTTCAGGTTTAGGTTTCCAAATTTCGTACAATAAATGTGATTCCAGAGCTCCTGTTACTGAACACTACTGAACCCAAGTTCCTACAGAGCCACCATACGCTTGCCTCCTTAATTGGCTCTTAATTAGCAACTTGTAGTAACTTTTCAATTGGCCACCTGATAGCCCTTTCTCTAAGCCTTACAAGAATATTATCTTTTAAATATTGTAACTTTACACATTAAAAAGTAATTATGTACTCACTTTAAGTCAATGCCTAAAGTTAGAAGCTGAATTGGTCTTCTTTTTAGTGAGGGAAGCTAGAGAGTAGAAAATAATTTGGAATCATAAAAACTTAAATTCAAACTCATTTATGGCATCTCTTACCTGTTGTCTTGTTAGGGTTTCTATTGCTGTGAAGAGACACTATGACCACAGCAACTCTTATAAATGAAAACATTTAGTTGGGGGTGGCTGACAGTTTAGAGGTTTAGTCCATCGTCATCATAGCAGAAAGCATGGTAGCATGCAGGCAAGTCGTGGTGCTGGAGAAGTATCTGAGAGTTCTACATCTGGATCTGAAGGCAGCAGGAAGAGAGACACTGGGCCTAGCTTGAGCGTCTGAAACCTCCCCCCCCCCCAGCACGCCAGTGACACAATTCCTCTAGTAGGCCACTCCCTATGAATGTATGGGGCCATTTTCATTCTTAACACTACACCTGTGGTATAACAATATGTTTATCTGAGGGTTTCTCACTTGTAACACTTTAACATCTTAGGCCAAATAATTCTTTGTTGTGAGGCATTATCTTGCACATTGTATGATGATTAATACAATCTGACATATACATACTAGATGTCAATGGACCCTGTAAATCTTATGACAATCAAATGTATCTCCTCACATTGGTAAATCTCTCCAGGGACACAGAATTGCCCCTCCCCATGATAGAGATCCATTATGCTAGAGTATGTTTTATTGGTTAATTAAGAGTCCTTCATATTATTGTTATAATGATGAGGTGTGTGTGTGTGTGTGTGTGTGTGTGTGTGTGTGTGTGTGTGTCCCTTAGCAAAAACCCAAGCTAGCAAATTAGCACATGATTAATAAAGTATAGTACACAATCCCTTGGAGTAAATTGTAATATGCTTAATTATGAAGATTTCTTTCCAGAAATATAGCATGATCAACATTAACTGGTCTATTTAATTTTATAATATTACATTAGAATATTATTTATCTTAATTACTAAATTTTTGTCACCACCTTCAAATTTTGTCTCCAGCATTGATCTGATGAATGCTTAATCTCAGATCCCATAGCATCTTTACTAAATCGGAATTTGCATAATAGCAGGTCCCTAAATGATTGAGATACATGACAAAATTGCAAGAAGAAATGCTGTGGTTGAGTCAGGAAGTAGTGCTGGGAGAAGCATGTGGAGGGGATGCAAATGTGTGTCAAAAGAGGCGAGGACTCTGAGGGCAGCTGGGGGCCATTTCAGATATCTGTTCTTCAGGTCTTCCTCATAAGCTCTGTGTAATTGGTGGAAACGTGGAAAGAGCTGTTTCCCTGGGGACTACGCAAGACATCTGCTCTTCAGATGCTTATTTGATAAAGTGAGGTACCAAGCCAGGGAAGGAATATCCCCTCCTTGCCTGTGACAAGCACTGTGACATGTGTATGAGAAGTCATCAGGGAGTGTGGCAATTCTCTGGAACAACTCCTTTGCTTTGGAAGGAAGCTCTGGGAGACTGCTTTCTTCTGGAGGGTGCTGGTGCCCTCAAGTGGATCTGTGGGCTGCAACTGGGCTGAGAAACAGGAAAACACAGACCTATTCTGAAGACAGACAAATGTGAGTAGGGTTTTCATGGGGCCAAAGGCCTGCACGCAGTATGCTGGTGGGCAAAGGAGCCACTAGAGGTACACATGAATCAAGAAAACAAAGGGGTAGCCATGGCTGGTGGGATGGGGCAGACATAGGTGACCTATAGTTATTTATTTGTATTTGAAATTTTGGCAGTTTACTGTACTCTAAGCAACACGGTACATATGGTCAATGCTCAATAAACACTAATCACACGACAACATAAATCCTGGCTTGAAGCACTTGATTCTGGCTATATTATCAACCCAGATGTTGTTGCATTATCATATCCCTGACCAGTGGTTCAGTCTCTGCACCTAGGCAGAGTTCAGTTGTTTCATCTGAGTTTTTATAGACAACTTTATGTATAGCAAAATTACACAGAAAACTGATATGTCTCTGACTTGTTTTTATCATCTTACTAGAGAATATGTATAGCTACTATTTTGAGTAATAAAATACAAATGTGATTAAAACTTTATTAGCTTCTCATTCTGTATATTTTAAAGTATAGCAAACATATAATTAATTCCACACAAGTCTCTCTGCATGTATACACATATATTTGTTGAAAATTATTAAATATATACATATATGCATATATTTTTTTAAAAGTTGAAAATCCTAGTGAAGATTATGCTTTTAAGCTCTCACTTAGCTGGCAAAGATATTCTAAGAAACTGAAGTTTTTCCCAAATAATTAAACAATATCCAGTGGTAAAAGCAGGGATTAGAATTCTGTGTTTGAGTCTCTCCTGTCCTTGGGCTCCATTCTCTCTGCTACTTTACCTCAGCAGAGAAAAAAGTAAACTACAAGAAAGCAAACTATTTTAACTATGAAAGGTGACCTGAAGAAAAATCATTTCAAGACCAAGTCCGTTGCAGCAAAATTCATTAGCCTCCTCCAGGATGAAAGCTGGTGTCTGGACGACATTCCAAGGTTACTAATACTTGTCAGTCCGACGACTTGCAGACTGTACATGATGGGGAATCTTTGGGGTTTGGCATCAAAGGAGAAAGGATGTAAAAATGGCCCTGATGGATGTTCTGAGGTTGTTTGATCTAAATCCAGAGAAAATAGCAGCTATCACAGCTGATGGAGTACCCGCTATGACTGGGAAGATGAATAGGAGGGAGGAAAAAAATTAAAGTCAGAAAAGCTTGTGCCAGACATTTTATCATATCTTTTTATTTTATTTTTTACAAACCAAGCTTGACAACTTGGAAATCCCTTTGTGCGGTTTATAAAATAATGAATTCTAAATGAAGGCCCAGATTCACCAACAGACCAAGCAATTATGTAAACAATTTCTGTTCCCCAATATGGCTCCTTGTCATCGCATTTTCTAGTCAAATCACTTCCGTGAGGTGGAACAGTAATACATATGATGCATATCTTTGAAGTGTGGGCTTTCAGACATGCTGAAGTGCCAGTTTCCCGGCGTCCTAGTGACAATAAAGGTACCTGTGCTGTATTTCCACTTCTGATTTACACTCGGGAAAGAGTCAACTGAAAGACAAAAGTGCTGGCAGATAATTTGCATTCTTGTATCATTTTTTCCTGCGTTTAGTGGCGTGCATTCTCTGGTATCTTTACCACGGCTGCTTGCTAGTGCAGACTTACCTTACATATGTACGTACATACACATGCACACGCGCAGTCACATGCACACACACCGGGACACACACACAGGCACAGGCTCTCACACATAACTCTTTCAAGCTACAGTTAGCGCGAGGTTGCTTTAAAAGTCCTTCCCTGGGTCCGTGCTGGTTGGTTCGTTAGTTTACAATCTCCCAGAGAACAAGTACCCAGTGTATTATGCCCTTTGTGTTCTCCCCACACAGTGAGTGTTCGATAAATGCTATTGACTGACTGACACATCTCCCCCTTTTCCCTTTGTCTCTGACACCTCTGCTTTCTTTCAGAAATGGTATTTTTTAAAGTGGCAATAGTCCCCACTCTGGGCTTATCAAAAGCTCTTCTCAGCCTCTAACTTTTTCTTTATGTAAGATTTTTTTTTAACAATGGAAAAAATACAGGTGGAAGGAACCTGATATTCTAGTGCCCCTTAACAATAAATCCTGTTTTTAATTGGAGCGTGGCAAGGGTCTTGCAAAATGGAAGCTTTTACCCCAAGAACAATGAGAGCAGGAACATCTCTGTTGAAGGAGCCATTGAAAAATAATAATGCCTCCTGCCTGCCCTACCCACTCCAATAACTGAATTCAGGCCAGGGTATTAATGGACAACCCTGTTTTATTTTTCTTCTGTTATACAATGGGTCAGAGACATTGTCTATACTCAGTGTCTCTCACAGAACTTAAATAACAGTTGGTTCTCCTTTTGAAGGAGACACCCAAATCACAATTATTTTTTTTATCCTTATCTTTGGAAAAGATTTGGTGGTTCAGTGATACCCAGGAATGTGTGGAGTTTTCAGAAGATTAAAGTGTAGTCCCCATCAAGTCGAACATTGTTTGATCTTTCACGGGCGAGGCTGTGTGCCTTGATGGCTGTTTGCTTTCTGTATTACAGCTATTATGGATTGTGTAGTTGTGTTGATGATGGCTAAGGCGAAACTGGGCTCGTGTCACGTCCCTCCATCTGTGTCAGCCTCCTGTGAAAGGTGCTGGTGAGGAAAATCACAACTCCATGTGGCAGCTGCTCTTCACAGCAATTATAGCTTTGGGCAGCGTTCTCTCGAGGGCTGCTTCTGCGTCCTCTTTCTCTTCTGCTCACAGTCCTTGTTTAATGCTAACCAGAACAAGAGAATATTCAGAAAAAAGACATACATGGAAGGGATGAAGATCAGCATACAATGAGAATGTGACGGCATCTCTAACTTGGTTCACTTGCTGGCAAGGTGTCTGCCTGGAGCAGATGCTGACACTGTATCTATAACCACTGAAGATCCCTCCCCTAGTCAAGTCTTACAGGCACCATCATAAAAATGATGACTCTGAGGTGTGCTGGCTCCCACGTATAATCCCAGCACTTGGGAGACTCCCAAAGCTGCCAGAAAACATACCACCGCCATGTTGGAAAGCTAAAGTGGGCAGAGCCAGCAGCCACAGCACCGTTTCAGTCTTAGAATGCTGCAGTTTAAACCAATAGGTTCACAATAAGACTGATTCACATGAAATAGTTTACAATGTATGTAAAAATGAAGAGGATCAGGGAGTTCAGGGCAAGCCTAAACTACATAGCAAAATGAGACTCTCTCTCAAAAAATGAAAACAAACAGTGTATATATACATATATATATATATGTGTGTGTGTATATATATATTAGTTTGGGTAAGGCTCAAAAGGATTCTAGGGCAGCAAGTGTGTTTAGGAATCAGTCATAGGAGTCTCAGAAGGTGGTACATTAGGCACCAAAGGTCCAGTGCTCTTCACAATGATGGAGATTGTGGGACAGATGCTACAGTTTCTGAATGGCACCTGGTGTCTCTTCCTGTGCTTGGAAACACAGTAAGTTATGAATGACAGTATGAAGAAAACGAAAAATTGCAAGAGATGTTGGGGCCCCAGCTTGCTGCCTAGGTCTCTTTCCCTGTGGGACGTACCTGGGGAGTGATATTCCTGCTCAGACCAAGCTCAGGAGAAACAGCAGCTCAAGCAATAGACCATTCCATGGAGCCAGGGCAGACATTGCCAAGTGCGGTAGTGAAAGGGTCTTGGAACTGCCTTATGACTTTTCGAACCAAATAGAGGAAACTGTATTAATGGAGGCAAGAACAACATCTGTACTCCTAAGGGCCAGGAAGATACAGTGTACACACCAGGCCAATGCTGGGGGATATCTTTCTGTATACTGTGAATATAGTTGTTCCCATTGGTTAATAAATAAGCTGCTTTGGCTTATGGCAAGGCAGCTTAGAGACAGGTGGGAAATCCAAGGAGAGAGACAGGAAAGAGAAAGGCAGAGTCTGGGAAGACATCAGCCTGCTGCCAAGGAGCAATGTGCTAGCAGACCAGTAAAGCCACAGAACACGTGGCAAAACATAGATTAATAGAAATGGGTTAATTTAAGATATAAAAGCTAACTAGCAAGAGGCCTGCCATAGGCCATACAGTTTGTAAGTAATATTAAGCCTCTGAGTAATTATTTTATAAATGGTTGTAGGACTGCAGGGCCAGGCGGGACCAGAGAAACTTCCAACTACAGGCCTTGACTTGGGAGGTAGCCACATTTCCCAGAAGAAAGCCATGGTGCAGATATAGTGGATAACCAGCACACAGGCACACAGCTGTCAGAGAGGAGAGCTGGGATTAAGCAGTCTGGTTTGAGCCTGTTCTTGTGACCACTAGACAATTGTCACAGGGAAATATCACATACTGACATATCTGCTGACCTTCACATCTTGTCATTTCCCCCACAAAAAGGAAGAAATGAAGGTGTGGTGTCTTGGGATGGACATAGAAGTTTCCTTTGTGAGATTCCTGGGTCTTGGTGTCATCTCTGGGGGTTACTTCTCAGATATGCTCCTTATGATGCCTTCTACAAGCCAAAGTGTGATTTACTAAAGGGAGTGGGCCCAGGATAGTTCATTAGAATATGCAAGGGGCCCATGCCAAAGTCATAAATCCTTAGCTTTTTTGTCTCCTCTTTCTACTGTTATCCCACTATTTTAACATACATATCCATTTTCCTCATCAAAATGATTTGAGTAAAGATGTTGAAACCCATACTGTTTCTCAGACAGTGAGTACAATCAACCCATCAGGGAAATCCAGCCAGTGAAATCCTCTAATATTCATGTCTGGAAAATATACAAGATGTGATAATTATTCAGGTGAGGTTTTTTTTTCCTCCCAGGAGGACAGGTAGTTATTTTGACAGCTAATTTCACTGTTATAGATAAAGTTTACACTGTCAATTGATGGGAACACACCAGGTAATAATCATGAGCTCTGAGGGAATAATCTTGATGCCATTTCCAAATGTCCTTTATGGAAGCATATGGCCACATCCTCCACTCCATCACCAGGTCAATCCACACTTGCACTTTAATATGGTGTGCTCTTCATGCACCAGCGCAATTTCCAAGCTCCTCACATTTGTTTTCTCCCCCATGGTGCTGCAAAGTTGCTTAAGCCTCTGATTATTGCCTTGCCATGAGCTCTGATCACTCTTCTGGATGGTAGGCTTTCAGATGTCATCTTTAATTTGCGATATTAATATTGAACTCCATCACCGTTCAGTGGTTTTACTGAAGTATTTACATATAGACTAGCAAAGTGTTTGAGCGGTGCATTGCAAACTGTCCGTTCCTAATTGGAACCGTAAAGTTTCCCACAGCATCTGGATGACATGGATATGATTTCTGGTTATAAAGCAGCCACGGAAGTTTGCTTTCAAAACAAATGAGATCTGCTTTTACAGCTCTGGATTGCCTCACCCATTCAGACCATTAATGATGGGTGGTGACAGGGCTCTGAGAACTGTTTTTTACAATCTCACACACTTTTGAAAAAGATTAACTATCTCAAAGAGTTTTTACTGGGAACCACATTTAAAATTAATGAACTAATTAGTTAAGAAATGTATTACTTTATTATGGAAAGAGAAACCTTGCACCATAATGATCCTATGAAATGCATGAAGTGTCCTTTTATTTTATGACATTAGAGGAAGGTGGACTTGTTAAGGAACATTTGGACTGCTGCTATTAATTATCTGTTTAAAGATCACCTCACTCTGTGAGAAAGATGGATTATCAGTCACCATTTGTGAGTTTCTGAAGGATGAAAGAGAGAGAGAGGATAGAGAAGGGGCATCTTCCCAGCTGTGTTGTTTGATGACCTTGTGCCCCGGTGTGTTTAAATTGCTTACTTCCTATAACTCTATAAACTTCTGTGTTTTCATTTGCCGGATTAGATTGAAGTGTCAACTATATTTGATGAATGGCATTGGTAATATATGTTCATGTTCGTCTTTGCTCTTTCTGCTTTTATTTATATAGAGTCAGTATAATTTATTTCTCCTGAAAAAGCTTTCAGCAAAAAACATTTTTTAAAGTACAAATACTTTTTAACAGGGCTCTGGGGTTTGTGATGATCAAATCACTCATGCTTCCTTCTTCTTTTCAAGCTTCCCCAAACATTGCTTACTTTTTTTTTTTTTAACTAGGGACCAAAAAAAAGAACATAGGGAAGCTCAGTGGTTGCACCCGAGCAAAATAGCAGGCAAGACTCTAGCTAGGTTTGTGCACATTAGTGAAATGAAATGAAGAATTACATAATTATCTAGATAATTTAATTTTAAAATATCAGTCGGAAGCTTTTCCTCTTCAGATACTTTATTCTCTTATAGCAGGCCAGATGTTGACTATGGACTTCTCTCTCTCTCTCTCTCTCTCTCTCTCTCTCCTTCCTTCCTTCCTTTCCTCCTCCTCCTCCTTGGTAGTTCTAGTTATTTAAAGGGACTTTATTTCTAAGGGGCCATTGGGAAGGAAGCCCTGGTAATTTTGAGGTTAAAATGGAGCGCTTAAGTATTCATACAACCAGTTACTCTGTTTTTTGTTTAGACCAAAAATATTATGTGTTGGTTAGTTGGCATCAAACCTGTTTCAAAGATGTCTGTGATGTAATGGGAGTGAGAGAGAGAAGAAGAAAGGGGCGGGGGGGGGGAGAGAGAGAGAGAGAGAAGAATGGAGGAACAGAGATTGCAATATCAGCCTATTTACAATGTAAAAACTACCCCCCTATCCCAGTAGTTGCTATGAAAGAGACCAATAAACACAAGGAAAAGTTAGGCAAATGCCTTGCCTGTCCTCTGTATCTTTCTTCTTGGCCACCTCATCCTTTTTTTTTCTTCAAATATTATATCTTCATCCTCAACCCTAAGTCTCTTGTTTATTTCTGGTTTTGTTTGTTGTTTTTTTGTTTTGTTTTGTATTTTTTTTGCCTTCCAAGTATTTCCCCTGCTAATTAGAATCTGAGACTTTTACAGTTTTCTTAAAGACTGCAGAGATATACACATGCTATTGTGCCCAGGTTAAGTCAGTTCAATCACATAATAACATGTATGTAGCTCTTTTTCTGCTTTGCATATCTTTTTGCCTCTATGCCACAGTAATAAACATCACTGTGATCTACCGTCAGGTGTCAAAAATTGCAGCCCATTTAGTTATAGATCGTATTGACTTTTGTTGGGGATTCATGAATTCGGGTGGCCTCCTCTCTACAAAGCAGACTGGCCATCCAACTGGGCAACAGTGGGGTTTGTACAACAGGGACTAGGGGAGAGAGAGAGAAAGAGAGAGAGAGAGAGAGAGAGAGAGAGAGAGAGAGAGAGAGAGAGAGAGAGAGAGAGAGATAAGTGGTTAATGAAAGTTGGTTTTAGGTTACTTCGGTATGCATACCATTTAAGTGGAGTCTTATTTTCTAGAAAAATGGATCTGTTCGGGGATCTATCCACTTCCTAAAATTTTAGTTTGATTATGTAGCATTTAGAATGAATGCTTCCATTTAGGTTTGGTCTGGTCTGTGGGGGTATTTGGGGAGTACAGTCCACAGCAGCCTCCCCAAAGTAAGATTCATTCCCCAGAAACAGTCCACCTTGTCTATTGAGACAGGTCCCTCGTTGGCCCGGAATTCACTTATTTGACTAGAATGACTGGCCAGTGAGTCCAAGGCATGCTCCTGTCCCAGTCTTTCTGGGTTAAGATTACAGACATGTATCGATACACACAGTTTAACTTATTTTTTATTTTTAAAATTAATTCTTTGAGAATTTGATATAGGCATACATATTTAACTCCCGCTGTCCCCCTTAATCCTCCTAGATCTGCCGCTAATGACAATTCGGCTTTGTGAAGAAGACTCTGGTCCTCTCTGACCTCTGGCTCTTACAGTCTTCACCCTATCTTCCAACATGGTCCCTGAGCTTTGAGTGGAGCAGGTATGATATAGACGTCCCATTGGTGGCCAAACATTCACTTTTTGTCTGTACTTAGACCAGTTTTGAATTTTTGTATTAACTGCTGCCTACCGCACAAAGAAACTTCTCTGATGAGGTAGGTCTAAGGGCTGCACTAACCTGTGGGTTTCAAGATATGAATTTAGAAGACAGTTTGATACTATGTCCTTTTAGCAAAAGAGTAGTAGGCTAAACTTTGGGGATGAAAGGCTACCCAGCCATTGGTTCCTGGCCAGATTGCAGTAGCAAGCATGCATTTTCTTGAGTGGAGTGGGGCTTAAATCCATTTAGAAAGGGCTTGGTGACCCACATCACCCTAGTGTCACTCTTACACACATGGACATATCTAACAACATTAGAGTGTTGGTCATTGGTGAAGCTCACAAGGTTCACAGCTAACAGTCTCCTGAAAAAGTAAACACAGGGATTCTGGGAACTGCACTCAGGTCCTCATGCTTTGAGTTATATCTCCTGCCTCCATAATTTTTATCAAACAGCATTTATCTACAACCTGTGTACTGGGCATGCCAGACATACAGCTTAACGTCTCTAAGTTTCTATGAAACAAATAGGGATGATGCGCACATCTTGGAAGATTTTGGACATTTTTTTCTGACACCAGGGAGTCAAAGAAAAATGAGGAGAATGTAAGATTTGCAAATTACAGTCCTGCATGACTAACGACTAGAAATAATGCAATTTCATGAATTTAAAACATTAGAAATAACTCAAATTTCCTTCTCAGATACCTGAAGATACAATGAAGGGTGTGTGTAACCTTTTTAATTCAATAGTTCCCAAACTGTATGATCACATTGTAAAATGAATTTGATCAAAATCTACCTTTGCTTATTTCTGTGTAGCCAGTTATAATTCCTGCTCATGTGAGAAAAAAAATATACTAACACTGGGCTAACATAAAGTTACTTCTAAACCACTAGAGATAGATAAGTACACAAACAATCATTTGAAAGAATTTGAAGCCATAAATATATGGAAATGTTTATCTTTGACTCTGGAATGAATATCCTTATGTGTTGACATTTAGACATCTAGTAACTTCCCATCTTTAACAAAATCTGAACAGAAATCTTCAGATTGCATCATCCCACACACTAGCACTAACTGCTTCTACTGTAATTTTCCTATATTATGTTTTTTGGGAAGATTTTTCAGTTGTTTAGTTCAAAAAGTTAAGTCTTCCTATGTATTTCTCAGATGCCACATCCCTTATTTCAGCAAATCAATTCTGTCTACCCTCAAATTATGACCAACTATGGTCCAAGCTGGCTGCTTCTCACCATCTCAATCCTACTACTCTGTCCTGAGTCACCAAAGTTTGTGTAACTCACATCCCTGCATCTATTTACTCCTAAAAAGTCTGTTATGAACAGAAGCACCAGAGGGACTCTTTAAATATAAGCTGAAGCTGAAAAACCCTCCAATGGCTTCTCTGTCTTTACAGTAAAAGCCAAACACTCTCCAATGCCTTGGATTGTACCACTCACTTCCTGAACACTGCTTACTTCTCTCCCCTAGGCTCATTCTGCTTCTGTCATCTTGAAGTTCTGGTGTTTCCTCTTCTTGGAATACTTTCTCAGGTGTCCTCATGCTTTACCTCATTGTCCTTTTGATACGTTTGTTCAAAAACTGATTTACCACTGAAGACTTTCATAATTGGGCTGTGTACCACATTTCCTGTAGTCCCCAGCTTCCATTCTGCTTATAGTGCATATTACTATAAATTTTTATATATAAACACATATACATTTGGTACACATATTAATCATTTTAACATGAAATGTTGCATATTGATAGATAACAATTCTAAGATAGATATTATGTATATGTATATATACACTGAGTATATTGTCAATGCTTTTTTGTGTGTATATTTGTATATACAAAAATATAAGATGTCTTTTGTACTAGAATCTCAATTCTGTAAGGGCACACATTTGGATGTTCATCTTATTACTGAATACAGGTGCCTAAACAGTATCTGGCACATAGTAGAAGCTCAGTGAATCATTTTTCAATTAATGATAAAATGTATCAGTAAACCAACAAATAATATATGAGGTGCTTTTGAAAGCACCTCAGAATTGAGACTATACTGTCTCTTTTTTATTAAGCTAAACATAATGAAATTTCTGATATTTGTGTATGTGTGTGTGTTGTATTTTCACGTGTGTATATCTATGTGTCTTAGGATTACTATTGCTGTGATAAAATACCAAGACCAAAAGCAACTTGTGGAGAAAAGGGTTTATTTTGCTTACATTTCCAGGTAATAGTCCATTACTGAAGGAGGTCCTGTCAGGAACCGCACAGAAACCTGGAGGCACACTGTTTGCTCATGACTTGCTCAGCCTGCTTTATATAGAGGCCAGAATCACTTTCTTGGGACGGCACCACCCACAATCAGCTGTGCCCTCCCACATAAATTCTCAGTTAAGAATATGTACACACGTTTGCCCACAGGCCAGTCTGGTGGGTGGGAGCATTTTTTTTTTTCTCAGCTGAGGTTCCCTCTTCCATAATGACTCTAGCTTGTATCAAGGTGACATAAAAACTAGCCAGCACACCACGTGTGCAAGGAGGCAAAGAGGAGCATGTTGAATGCCTCGCTCTACCACTTTGCCTTATTCCCTTGCAGCAGGGCTTCTCACTGAGCTAGGCTGGCAGCTAATAAGCCACAGTAACCTACCTTTATCTGTTGCCACCTCACAGCATTTGAGTCCCACGCATGTACAGACACGTGCAACTTTTAGTGTGTGTACTAGAGATTCAAATTCAGGTTCTCATGCTTGCACACACACACACACACACACACACACACACACACACACACACACACACACATTCAGCCCTCATATTCTGTTTTTTAGCTACAAAAGTGGCTATCTCATATATCTTGACTTGTATCTCATCTATATTAGACTGTTTTTACCTTTTGCCTCCAGTGTCTTCTCACATTTTAGCTTCTATTCCTTAAGAGCTGGCATGACCTATGCATTTCATGATCTTCTCTCCTAATACTATAGTTAGAGCCCATGTGAGTAAGATTCTCTCCATATCAACTACTACCTGATCAGTACCTGCAAAAACACTGGGAGGGAAATGTGTGGGAGCAGTAAAAACGTGGGATGATGGGGACACTTACCTCTCTCCTTAGTCTCTCTTGGATGTTTCTGAGTCTAGATTGGCCAAAGTATGTTGACAGCCGTAAATAATTATGCTGATATTTCCATGTGTGTGTCCGTGATGTGCAACAATAAACAGGGCAGAGTAATTTTAAACAGAATGATCATGAACAAGGAAGGGTAAAGGAAAATATTAATGGTTCATTTGAGCATTGTCTGGGAACAGAGTTCTGCGTAGCTTAATGGGAAATTAGACTATGAGCTTTGGGGAAGGACGTGGCCGTGGGGTAAGTGTGTGGCTGAAGAACGAGACAGTGGGAAACGTTTAGTCTCTGGGTGGATGGGTGATCCAGAAAGTCTGGGCTGGTTTTTTCATAGGTAGCAAGGGTGGTAGTGGGGCAGCAGGGACATAAAGGCAGGAAGTAGAGGGTCCACGAGGAGACTCACCTCTTTCCCTGCTCCCCGGAGGGGAGTGCCAGTCCCTGGGCGCAGCCAGGAACTACTTCAAGTATGGGACATAGACTGTATGCACAGATCTTCTCAGCATGTGCACCAAGCGCTCCTAAACCACGGGTTTCACTTTCCTGTTGGAAACAGTATTTTCTGTGATTTCAATATGTAGTTTAAATATTGTCTCCCTGCAAATTCATGTTCCCCAATGTGGTAGTATTGAGAAGTAGAGCCTAATGGGAGGTGTTTGGGTCACGAAGGTGGAGCACTTACCAATGGATGCATGCCTTTCTTGCTTGTATTCTTACTGCCATAGGGTCTGATTAGCTACTATGAGAATGGCTTATTACAAAGCTAGGTCACTCCCCATTTTGTCTCACCTATGTCCCCTCTTGCTCTTTCGTGTCCTATCATGAACTGAAGCAGCACAAGGTTCTCACCACTGCAGAAGTGAAATGCAGAAGTGTGAGCAAAAATTAACTCTTTGGTAAATTACTCAGTCTTGGCATTTTCCTCCCTTAGCAGAAAGTGGACTAAGACCCACGTGGAAGCTCTAATACCACAGCCTGTCCCAGTATTGTACTTGCATAGAATGGGCCCATTCTTTGTGCCTTCTTGGCGTTAAAGCAGCGTGTAAGGTGGCAATGTAACACAACAAGATGAGAAGGCACCTGCTTCCCCGCTGATAGTGCAGGTCATCCTTTCGTGACTAGTGGATCACTGGACACAGGCTGACACAAATTCATATGCAGATCCATCTTCATATTTTGTTTTGCTTGACATTTGAAACTTTTTAGGCAAGGCTCACAAACCACAGAAGTTTCGATGTACCCTCTCTGCCTAGTTTTCTCCAATAATAGCCTGTTACATAATCATAATGTATTATTAAAATCTGGAAACTGACAGTGCTATGCTCCTATTAGCAGACAGAAGGACCCGAGTTTATAATGACCTAGAAGGAAGGACTTCTGTCTTCAATTGCATCTGCTTTTGCCCGGGGCAATACAAAGTCACTCAGAGCAGCAGCCTCCCTTTTACATTTTCCTCTGTCTTACTGATGACCTATGATCATTAAGAACTAGATGGTTGAATAACAAATGTACAAGTGAGCTTTCATCCAGTCATGCCTCCCAGTTTTACCTCTCCTCTGGTGTTCACGTTCGCTCGGACCGTGGGTCTTTGCTGATCTCTGGGATCTGTGACTTCCCATTCAATTCACGTTATCACAGTGCCAATTCCCAGTTCTTGGACACATGTCGGACCTACCCCAGGAGCAGTGCTTTGTCGCCAGGGTGCTGCGAGAGGCCGGGCTGTGTTCTAGCTGATGAGCTTCCATCTCTTTAAATCAGCCCCAGCTATTTCTAGAACACCATGTGGCTTCTTCATTTCCCCTCACCTGCCGTCCATCTCAGACTTTATTATTGCAGTCCGCACAGCCTAAAAATTGATTTTCCATGTGACTTGACTGTAGATGGAGATGGCTGATGAAAGCGCTTCGGACATGGCTCAAGCACAAGGGAGAAAATTATTCTGTCTTCCTTACCTATGTTTTCAAATTTCAACCACAGGAACTCAAAGGCTTCCCTGCATCGTCTTGAAAATCTCTTACAGGACTATGTGAAGATGAATTAAAGATGCATGGGGACACCTCAATGGCAATGGACTGACTAGTAGTCTTCTCCTGTGGAAGATCTAACACCTTGTCAACCCGGGGTGTAGCTGTAGGTTGATGCAGTTGTCACGGATGCACCTAAAGGGCTCCTCCAAAAAGAAGACAATTACTTCCAAGGTTCCACAGTGGGATGGGTCCCCATTCACTGCAGTTGGACAAATTGATGCTACTATGCACTAAGGATTCAATTGACCTTCTATGTTCACATCTACTTGCTGTTCAGATAAGTTTTGTTGATGAGATGCTTACAAGTTTTCTTCATCTGACAAAGTTTTGGTGAAAATGGAGGAGACACGTTCATGAAGACGTTTCTTGGCCAGCTAAAGGAGGAGGGTAAACTGGCTTGTCCTCAAGAAGACTTGCTCTGGCCCTTGGACCACTGTTGCAATTAGAGTAGAGGTTGTAGGTAGACCCCCCCCCAAGCCCCACCCACTGATATCATCTTCAGGGACTAAAATATTCAATAGAAACAAAGTTTCAAAATGTTATTGCTGAGCGTCAGCCTCCTGCATCTATGGGGCTGTGAAAATGACCTCTCTTATCAGTAGGAGGAAAAGCAATTTCTGCAAGCAAGGATAACCTGGGAGAATTGGGGTCTTATGCATTCATTTCTCAGCTACAGCAAGGGATATATGGATCTCTGACAGTTTGCTAAAGGATATTCATAAGAAAAAGTATGGAAACTACACGGAAAATTAAAGTATAATCTGATGGTTATATAATTAGGATTCTAGATTATGATATTTGGCAAAAGATGTAAAAGGAAAAGCTTAGTATTTGTTGGGGGTAATTTCCAATCTTGGACTCCATGTCAATAACTAATGCTTCCTTTGGTTTCGTGCGTGCGTGCGTGCGTGCATGTGTGCGTGTGTTTCTGTGATGAGCTCCATTTGCTGTAAAGGGAAGTTTCTTTGATGAGGGGTAGTCGCCACCCTTATCTGTGGATGGAAAGATAAAGTTTAGAATATAGTAAGGAATTATGATGGTCTAGCAAGTGATGTGTACAGAATCTTCTATAAGGTCTATGTCCTCACTAGTCCTGGGAAGCTGGCTAGGTTTCTAGTACCAGGCATGATTCTTTCCTGTTGAGTGAGTGTTGGTTTTCACTTACATGTGTGACTCCTTACACCTTTATGCATATCTTGTCAATTGTCATAGGTATTGCAGGAGGCTAGAACTGTTTAATTGCTTTGCTCCTTGGCAGTTTTTGTAGTATTTTCTAGAACCAGGGAAGAGGCTTTCATGTCAGGTCTACCTTCAGTCATTGTATGGTATCTTCAGGAATGAGGGCTTACCCTCAACCCCTGAGAGGCAACCAGTGATAATCTATACTGTTTGGGAAGTCATTTGAACTACCTTGATCAATGAGAAGTTTCTCATTTCTGTATTTTAGTCTATGATTATTGTGGGGAGCATTGACAGCCCAAATGACTTAAATTCTGTGTGTATGTATGTGTGTGTATACATATGCTTATATTCTCTCTTTGGAGATATATATATATATATATATATATATATATATATATATATATATATATATCCAGACATATTGTGTATAATTTTACCATAAATACAAAATAATATGATTCCTTGAGGCTTTTTCCTTGATCATATTTGTCCCTCCTCTTTCTTCTTCTGTATTTGGCTTCCCTCCTTCCTCCCAAGTTGGGGACCCCCTATCCATTATTCCATTTGCCATTTCACATCACCTGGATCCTGCTGTTACCCTCCCAAGCCTCACTACCACCTGTGGTCCCTTTATATTTTCCTGGTTTCAGTGATTATTCCATGTTGTATACTCACACCTGAGTGTTGAGAGCTAGTAATCCCAGATGAGAGATAACATGTGTCATTTGTCTTTCTGGGTCTGGGTTATCTTACTCAATATAATTGTAGCTGAAGAGTTTCTCTCTGGGTCCCGCCAAGCCCTGGCAGTCCCACAGCCACTCAAACCCAACCAAGTAAACACACAGAGACTTATATTACTTATAAACTGTATGGCTGTGGCAGGCTTCTTGCTAACTGTTCTTATATCTTAAATAAACCCATTTCTATTAATCTATAAGTTGCCACGTGGCTCATGGCTTACCGGTATCTTAAATGTTGGTACTCATGGCAACGGCTGGCGGTGGCTGGCGGCGTCTCCTGACTCAGCCTTCCTGTTCCCAGATTTCTCTTCTCTGCTTGTCCCACCTATACTTCCTGCCTGGTTACTGGCCAATCAGCATTTTATTTATGCAGAGCGATATCCACAGCATATAATCTTTTTTAATTCCATCAATTTACCTGGAAATTTCATTTTTCTTCACAGCTAAATAATATTCTACAGTATACATGTACCACATTTTCATTATCCATTCATCTGTTGAAGGACATTTTCCTTTTCCTGGCTATTGTGAATAGGGTAGTGTGAACATTGCTGAGTAAGTAACTGGATGCAGAGCAGAGATCAACGAATCAGGGGGAGCCCAGGCACAATGGATACAACCGCATCACAGTGCCTGCGTTTATATGGCTTCTCAGGTAACATTGCTGAAAAGGGGGTAGAAAGATAGTAAAAGCCAGAATGCCAGAAAATCTGCAGTGAAAAGGGTTTTCTAGAAATGGCTGTACATATATGATCAGAACAATGAACATCCATAGATATGTTTACATGGAAGGGGAAAAATTCTTGGGGCCCTACCTATGGACACAGAAACAAGAAAAACAGACTCAGTAGGTTGTATTTATATATATATACATATATACATATATATATATGTATATATATATACACACATATATATATGAGTTTTGCATACACGTGTGTGTGTGTGTGTGTGTGTGTGTGTGTGTGTAACAAATATAAAATAAAAAAGAGACTGTCTATTTGAGAGAGGACAAGGGAGAAATTTGAGGAGAGTAGCTGGGAAGGGCTGGAGGGAAGAATCCAGGTGAGGGGGCATGAAGACCTTTTGTAAGTCCTGACCACTTGGTGCATGAACTAGTTATATTCATGCCTGTATGCTGTTACCCTATCTCCTACCTAATCCCCTCCTGTGCCTCAAGCCAGTCACCTTCCAGAACTTTGCTTCATCTTTATGTTCCCTTTCAAGGATCCAAACTCTGTGCAGAAATTTCTCTGCTAAGCTAAAGACCCTGGAAGAATCTAATGTCTTTTCACTTTGGTTAGCATTTTCCACTAATATCCTACACTAGATTGATATTTAAATTCTCTTTCATTGGCAGGGCCAAAGATCCATTGGGAGAGGATAGAATTGCATACAAATTTATTCGTCACATTGATTATTTCTTCTTGAAATATTTTTATAAAATATTAACCTGGTACCTATGGAAAAGAAATTAGAGCCAGTCTTTTCTATATTTAAAAAGCATAATTCAACTCATATTCTCTGTGAATTCAAAAAGAAGTTTTATCTCATTTAAACACCTGTTTTTTAAAAAAAAATAATAGAGCATATACACTCTTATTTGCTGGTATTTTGATAATTCACACTAATTACACTGGGTTAATTTCATTTTAATGCCCATTTTGATATGATATTGTTATTAAAATATAACATTTAATTTTTTTAAGTCAGCAGAAAAATTGAGCTCATCATTTCCTTTTTATTATAATTCTACAGCAAAAACATTTTACAGTGACTTTTAACAAAATCCTTTTTCTGGCTGTGCTGTTTCACTGAGGCATACAGGCAGTATGGCCATTAGTGACAAATAATGGTTCAGACACTAGTGACGGCAAAGTTACATCAGTATGATGCGCACAGTCGCACAGCACACCACAGCATCACAGTCTCACCATCCCTTCGATGGTAAGAACAGGGGACACGGGTGGCCACTGTTGTGAATGTCTTTCCTCAGATGAGAAAATTAGGACACAGAAATATTAAGAGATGACATGAAAGTGACAGTGTTGGTATGTCGTCCAACATTTGGCATGCTATTCAAGCTGAGCCTGGTGACCCAGGACTACCTTCCTGGGAGATTTAGGCAGAGGGATCAAGAGTTCAGGCCTTTCCTGATTCAATAATAAAAAGAGAAGAGGGGCAGCGGATGTAGGTCATCTGCATCATGCTTACTTGGCATACATGCATGAGGCCTTCCATTCAAACACCATTACCACAAACAAAGAAACAATCCCGCTCCCAGAGAGGACATTTGGCTCAGAGACGTGTTGACAAACATAAGCAAATATTTTGAGAGGGGCCTGAGGTGGTAGAACTGCTTCTGACACACGTCAAGTATTCAGAGCTGGGTGTGGAGGTTCACGTCTGTGGTCCTAGCACTTGAGAGACCGAGGTCGAGGCCAGCTTGAGACGACAACAACCACAAAACTAAGAAATGGGGCCAGTGAGAAGGCTCAGCAGGTAAAGGAGCTTGCCACCAACGCTGGAACTTAAACTGTGGAAGGAAAGAATCAACTTCCACAGGCTGTCTCTGCCCTCCTCCTCAGTGAAGCCCCTACTCACCTTTCCCATCTACATGTTTGAATGTGAAGCTCACAAGTCCTCTCCGCTGGAGATCAGGATATACTGTCTGTCTAGACGGCGTTGCCGTGTCCTCGCCCACACCTTCCCTGCCTCCTTCAGGGAGCTTATATCCCATCATCTCGCAATTTTGTAATTTGTTTTGGGCAGAGCCTTCATTTGATTCTGAGCTTTGGCTCACTCTCTCATTGTGCAATGCCTTTGAAGTTCAGGCTGTAAACCTCGCCATCCTTTCTCCCTGCTCCATATCTTTTTGCCTCTGGTTACTGATTACTTCCCTCAGGTCCTATTCATGGAGGTGGCCCCTTGCCACTGGCAGGGCACCTACTGCTAGATCATCCGCAGAACCCCAGGAGAGAGAGAGTAATTGCCTCCCGAATGCTTTGCATCTCCCTTCCTGTTTGCTCTCTTATCCTTCTGTGGTATACTCAACGGGGGCTTTGCTTTTTGCAAATTGCTTTTCTCCGTTTTTTTCAGATTAACTCACGCCCATCATTAACATTATCTGAAACAACTGTATCATACCTCTCTGTCACTCAGACCCGACAGGCAGACTTCTGCAGTCCTCCTTCTGTACCCGGCTGGTGCCGCACATCTCTTATTCTGATGGAGCTCCTTGTTTTGCATGCGAAGAATATTTAAACCTAGCTTCAAATTGTTTCGGAGAGTAGGCCAAAAATAGTCTAAAATATTTCTTTGTATTGCTTTCTAACCTGGGGCATATGAAGGAAATTCTAGTATAAACAAGACTTCAGGAGTATGTTGAAAGTCCTAGAGTTATGCCATATGTTACAACGATATAATTTTATAAAATAACTACAAATGAATTACTTATTAACAAGAAAAATCAAACTAGAACATTTAATAGGTAATTTTGTCTGAACAGTATAAGAGATGAAATATTTCTATCATGTCTTTTTCACTTAAAAAAGAATTCCTTCTGAATTTGCCTCGGGGATGGCTTTGCTTTTGTGGACTGGGTCTTTCTTGGAGGCTTGGGTTCTTCTACGTGTTTGGGGGCTTCCTCTCTGCTGCTGTTCTTCACTATACTCAGGTCTTGGTGTGTGTCCTATTCTCATCATTTTATGATTTTGGAATTTCACACATGCAGAATGGGAGGAGGGTTTTGATCAAACCCTCCTCCCATTTCCTCCCCTTCGACTTCTACCTTACCCCCCTCCCCACTACTTTTGCGTCCCAATTCCATGAGTTCTTTTTCTTTTCTTAAGCCCACTCAGTCCATCTGATGCTGCCATTACGTCCACGAGGGTAAAGCTATCTCCTGGAGCCCAGTAGCCTCGCAGGGGCTGCATCTCAGAAGAAAACTTACCCAGCCTCTCCCAGCAGCTATCAATCGCCAATATCTTGTCAGCTAGGGTTGGAACTTTGTGCCCACCCCCATCCCATGCTCAGATTTTGTCTGACCTAACGCTGTGCAGAACTTGTGCAGCTAGTCACAGAATTGTGAGTTCGTGTGTGCAGCTGCCCTGTTATATCTAGAAAACAGTTCCACTGTAGTTACCCATTGCCTTTGAGTCTGATAATCTTTCCGTTGCTTCTTTTTTGATGATTCCTGAGCCTTGAGAGGAAGGAGTGTGATATAGATGTCCAATTTAGGGCTAGTCACCTTGCTGTTTCTGTTCTGCACATTGACCAGTTGTGGGTCTCCGTGTTAATTTATACCTCCTGCAAAAATGAACTTCTCTAATGAAGACTGAGTGATACACTAATCTACAAGGATAATGGTGTCTTGAAGTGTTGGTTTAGTACTAGACCCATTTACCAAAATAATGGTAGTAAGTTCTCCCCTAGGTCTTGTGACCTATCTAGTCTCTGGTTCTTGGCCCTGTGAATGGTGCCAGGCATTGTGGAGCGGGTCTTAGATCCAATCAGAAGGTGGTGGTTACGTGCATATTTGTACCACTGTTGCACAGGTGAGCATATCTTGCCAGGCTGGTTATTATTATAGTGTTCATAGATGAAACTAATGGTTACTTTTTCTCCATGGTAACATACCTCCAGCAGCTAGTAAGGGTAAAGCTTCCACATTGATCCAAGCTTGATTTCTCCACATTGTGTGACTCACATATGTGTCATCTTCAGCAATATGTTCTTACCATCAGGCTCGGGAGGGTCACTAAGAGCAGTGACAATTGGCCTGTAATATTTGGGGGTCTATTAGACCCCACTTACCAGAAACTTCAAAAGAGGTAATACATTTCAGACAATGAGCTTTTTATTTGATAATCTATGGTGTCTTGGAGAGGCACTGTCCCCCTGTTTTAGGGTAAATCTGTTTAAACTCTTCTTATATGTGTATATGTATATATTTTATGAAGCTTCTACAGTAGTAGGTTTATGTATGGCTTTTTTCTAATGTCTTTAGTGTTATTTATCATTCCACATACTTGCTCCTCTTCCCTGCCCTCCCTTTCCCCAATTCACCCTTCTTGCATTATTACACCTCATTTGCCCCTTTATACCACTTCTATTCTATTCTATCTTCTCTCCCTTGAATACCTACTCCCATGACCTCTGTATTGATTTATTGACATCAGTGAGTTAGTTTAAACACACATATCTAAAGATTTAAAGCTAGTATCCACACATGAGTGAGAACATGTGGTATTTGTATTTCTCGATTTGGGTTACCTCACTCAGAATGATTATTTCCAACTCCAACAATTTATCTGAAAATTTTATAATTTTGTTTTTCATAACAGATGAATAATATTCCACTATGTAAATGTACCACATTTTCATTATCCATTCATCAGCTGATGCATGTCTATGTATTTCCACTTCCTGGCTATTTCGAATAGATTGAATATGGATAAGCAAATATCTCTGTAGGAAAATATAAGCTCAAGATCACAAAGGTAGACTATTTCTACTGTTTTGAGGAAAATATGCCCTAATTTTTGTAATTTCATTTCTGTTGCTATGATAAAAATATCCTGACAAAAAGAAATTAGGGGAGAAGTGTAGCTAGAGTTTTCCTGCCTGGCCCACAGTCAGGACAAATCTTTGTCACCTGCCAGTTCCACAGCCACTCAG
The DNA here is from genome assembly GCF_007827085.1 of Peromyscus californicus insignis. NCBI lineage: Eukaryota > Metazoa > Chordata > Mammalia > Rodentia > Cricetidae > Peromyscus > Peromyscus californicus. Next base: position 37,148,134 of record NW_026294413.1, on the reverse strand, counting down.
ACCCAACCAAGTAAACACAGAGACTTATATTGCTTACAAACTGTATGGCCATGGCAGGCTTCTTGCTAACTGTTCTTATAGCTTAAATTAATCCATTTCTATAAATCTATACCTTGCCACGTGGCTCATGGCTTACCGGCATCTTCACATGCTGCTTGTCCTGGTGGTGGCTGGCAGTGACTCCTTCTTCCTTCCTGTTCTTTATTTTCTCCTCTTTGTTAGTCCCACCTGTATTTCCTGCCTAGCCACTGGCCAATCAGTGATTTATTTTTTGACCAATCAGAGCAACACATTTGCCATACAGAACATCCCACAGCAGAGAAGTGTAGTGGGTAGCCATTCCAGCTTTGATCTGGAAGTTCCAACCCCCATTGAGACTTTGGCAATGTCACGCCTACAAGGCGGGGCCAAGGGAGGCGCCTGGGGACCCGAGAGCAGGATCGGCGGGCGCTCTCTCTGTTGCGGGACCCTGGACTGGAGAGGTGGACTGAGCAGAGCTCCAGAGAACACCGCTGGACTGTGATACACCTTCCCCAGACTCCGCGACCTACCTATTCCTTAATTTGTAAGTTACGCCATTAAATAAATCTCCTTTTAACTTCGTGGAGTGGCCTTAATAATTTCACCAATAGAGAAGGGGCTTTTTTTTTTAGTTTACAATTCTAAGTTATGATCCTTCACTGTGGAGAAGTCAAGAGAGCAAGCACTTAAAACAGGTACATGACATCTACAGTTGAGAGTAAAGCAAAATGAGTGCATGTAAATGTTTACTACTGAGCACACTCTTGACTCTCATAGAGCCCAGGACCCAAACCCAGACAATGGTGCCACCCACAGTGGACTGGATGTTTCAATGTCAATTAACATAGTCAAAACAATCTGCCAGAGACATGCCCACAGACCAATCCAATCTAAACAATCTCTCACTGAGACCCTCTTCCTAGACAGTTCTAGGTGTATCAATAATATAATTAAAACTAACCATCACACTGTATATTCATTTATATAAAACTGTTTATATTTTTCTGTGCCACATTTTAAGTCTTCATACTTAACATTTTCTTTCTGGAAGTTTTGTTTTTTAAAGGTAAAATTTGTAAAACATTACACATTTTTGAGTGATCAGGACTGAGTGGTATTTAGTACGTTCATAATGTTGATAAGCCACCACTTCCATCTTGTTCTAGAACATTTTCCTTGCCCTTTACCAGCTCAGTAGTTACTTTCTCTTCCCAACATTCTCCATGGGTTTCTTTATTATGACATTTCATACAAATAGAATACAATTCATGACTGATCTAATGTCTTTCACTTAGCGTAATGTTTTCAAGATTCACCTATTGTTGCAACATGTATCAGTACTAAATTTGCCCCCCTATGGCCAAATAATATTCCATTTTCATCCATTAATGGACATTTTGGCTACCTGCCCTGTGACCATTATAGATAGTGGTACTACTGATGCACATGTGTATATTAAACACCAGCTCTCAAATCTCTTGGGCATGTATCAAGGAGTGTAATGGCTATATAACAAGGTCATTCTATGTTGTATTTCTTATAAAAGAACTGCCAAGATATTTTCTCTTTAGGTTTTTCATGATTTAGTCAACATGAAAACTAAAGTTTCAGATAGTATGTTCCTGGTCAGTATTCCTTGAATGATAGCATGTTTAAAATTGAAACCATTAGTAACCTGAGGAACTAATTGTGCCTGTTACCAAATGAAATGAGTTTTAAGGAAGCATGCTCCAGAAAATCAGAGAAAAAGCCCATGTGATGGTAGCCATAAGATTCTCTGCTGTGTTAGGTATTGGCAGATGGGAAGAAAGCAAGAACACTGGTCCTGTCACTATAAAGCTCACTCTGCTTTGTGATCAGGAGAGGGGACCTCAGGAAGGGAAGCCCCACCGAGAAAGGGACTTAAGTTTCAGGCAACTTCCCTTTCTGGTTCCTGTGTTCTTTATTTTAATCTTAGATTTCACCTTCAAAATAGCACAAAGCAAATGCAAGAAAGAAAACAGGGAGTAAGAAAAACAGAGAAAGAGGGAGACAGAGAGAGAGAGAGAGAGAGAGAGAGAGAGAGAGAGAGAGAGAGAGAGAGCCATGAGGTCATCAACGAAGCAGCATCAAGGGAACATCTCTTAAAAGATCAGCTTTGGGAGCTGGAGAGATGGCTCAGAGGTTAAGAGCACTGACTGCTCTTCCAGAGGTCCTGAGTTCAATTCCCAGCAACCACATGGTGGCTCACAACCATCTATAATGAGATCTGGTGCCCTCTTCTGGTCTGCAGACATACATGCAGGGAGGACATTGTATACACAATTAAAAAAAAAAAGATCAGCTTTTGTCAATCACTTGACACTGACTTCATTACTCACACTCAGGACCCTTGTCAATCACACACTACTGTTTATTCAGTTCTCCTGATTTCTCACAATTGATGTCTTTGTCTTTCCTGTAGGAAGTAAATGTAAATTTAAATATCCAAATAAAAGACTAATTTTAATGTAGAAAAGTAACCATCTCTTTTTCTGTTTATGTGTCCACCTGTGTACCTAATATTCTTAGATCAGAGTCCAGCATGGTACTACACACCTCTTGGTCCCAGCCATTAGAAACAGGATCAGGAGTACAAGGTCATTCTCACCCATTGTTTCTATGACGTGGAAATTGTTGACTAAATTCATACTTTGCAAGATGAGAATATTTATTTTCATCTGCCTCTTGCATTATTGGCCAATATTTTGAGGAAAATTAAATAACTCTTGAGGACTGAAAGGCAAAGATAAAAATATATACTATTGTGGCCAAGTTCTGTTGTTTTTACTTTTATTAAAAACAAATGCATCCGCTTGGATTACATTGACAATGGCTTATGCCATCGGAGTGTAAGCTTTGAAGGCTCGTGCAGTAATAGTAATACTTCAGCAAGACACATCTCTCTCATTTAAGGGGTCTCCTTCATAAGTGAGGTTCACCCTCTGCTTCCTACAGTAATAGTCATGTTTCTTTGCAGGATTTTAGATGGGATGCTACGTTTCCCTTTCTCCTCCCTTTTAAACCTCTTGCCCTCTAAAAAGGGGTTTTCTTCTCTGTAACCTGTAAAGGAAGGGGAAAAAAACTGGCTTGACTCGATTTTTTTTTCCCAAGGCAGCTTTGTCAATGTGTTTTGAATTGCTTTCTGAGCACTGTCTCTCGTGTTACTGTTGAGGTGTTTTGTTGTAGGTGAGACAGAAAATAGGAAAAGGAACACTTAGATGCCTGCGACTGCCATTAAAAAGTATAGCTCCAACTCCACACAAAATGGCTTTTTTTTTTCAGGTTTCTGTCTTTGAAGCTTTTGATGTTTAAACAGTTTATGTAACAACTGAGAAAAGTGTGTTTAAATATGCATAAGAAGCAATGCAAAACATCTCCCCTCAACCACTTAAAACCTCCGCGTAGAGGAGTGAATTTGGAAACAGAGGGTGATGTGCGCCCTCGCCCTTGTTCCTGTGATTAGAAGGACACTCCTCCTTTGCTTTTCTGAGCACTTTCCCAGCAGATTAAAAGTCTCGTTATGAAGCTGTTGTGGGTCTAAAAGGTACATCGAGGCCTAAGCTGGGCTGAGCCACTCCCAACACAACCTGTCTTGTCCATTTTCTGCTCGTCTTTGGACAGAACATCTTTTTCTAGGTCCTGTGAAAGGAAAGAACACTCTAGGGTGGTGTAGCTTCTCAAGGGTGGCAGCATGTCCAAGGAACAGCCAAGGCCACAGTCAAGGACAATCCCAACAGTGACGGTATAAAGAGGAGGTTTCCACGTTGTTCTTAAAAACCTCAGCCTGAGATGCTTCAAAGCCATATTGAGAATGTCTGGCTCCCCATGAAATCCTACTGTACCCAAGTTTACCAGGAAATTTGTGTAGGAATGGGGTTAATTAACTTCCTCCTTCATAAAATGATGAGTGCAGATAAGAGAGTAAAGCCTGGGAAGGCTCCAGTCCTCCACCTGCCCAGAGCCATCATTAAAAGCTCCCTGAGTCCACTCAAGATGAAGAATCCTGTCAGCTAAACTTAAGCAGGCTGTGTTAGATGGAAACATGGAACATCACTGTACACTCATCTAAGTACCACTGACAATGTGGCATCAATAAGTGTATCTGAGATACACCAAATGAAGACAAAAAAGGAAGACCCCTAGGACAGCAACAAGAAAGAGCAGTCACTCCAGAGCTGGGCCCTAGAACAAGGCAGTTAATTAGTGCCTTGAATCTGTTTTCCTCCCTCCCTCCTTCCCTCCCTCCCTCCCTCCCTCCCTCCTTCCTTCCTTTCTTCCTTCCATGTATGGTGTATATGTGTATACATATTTGTGTGTGTTCATGTATGTATGGATGTGTATGCATGTATGTGTGCACATGGAGGCCAGGGGTAACATAGCTTTCCTTTATCACTCTCCCTCTTATCTTTCAAGACAGGGTCTCTCAATGATTAAGAGCTTATCGGTTGGCCACATGACTAGACTGAGCTCCAGAAATCCACCTGTCTCCACATCTCCCATACCACCTCAGGACCAAGGTTACAGGCATGTGCTGCCACACCTGGCTGGGTTTATGTTTTTAATTTTTTTTTTATTTTATGTGCATGGATGTTTTTCCTGAAATTATGTATATATACTGTGTGTGTACCTGGTGTCCCTGGGGGCCTAAAGATGGTGTGGGGTCCCTGGGATCTATAGTTACAGGTAGTTATGGGTTGCTATGTGTGCTGGGAACACACATCCACACAAAGAGCAGCAAGTGCTCTTGATCACTGATCCATTCATGCCTGTTTTTGTTTGTTTGGGTTTTTGGTTGTTGTTCTTTTGTTTTCACACAGATACTGGGGATCCGAACTCAGGTCCTCAGGCTCATGCAGCAACACTTTGCAAACGGAGCCATCTCCCCGACCCATTGAGTATTTCTTCCTCTGTGAAATGGGAGCAATGCCATCTGCATTGCAGCTGGCACAAAGATTCAGAGAATTATTTGATGACTAATAAGTGATAGTTATCATTACTTCATTTTAAACATACCTTAAAGTACTGCTGTTTAAAACCGAACTCAATTTCACAGAACCCATTGAATCGGAGAGTATTTAGGGAGTTAAACTTCTCAAATTCATCCTCTTTCAACATTATCAAAACAAACAGTAGACACTCCAGAAGTCTCCTGGAGGAGGCCATTCAGACAGCCCAAATTGAAGTGTGGAGGAAGAAGCATATTTCCACTTCTCCAGCAATTAATCTCTCTATGTCCTATTCCTGCTTCCTGAGTTCCGTGCACTCTGTGGTACCTGGAGGCTCTTAAACAGCTTTTATTTAATTTTTTTCCTGTGACAACAAATATGTCAGTATTACTGATTCTCAATGTGAAAAGACTAGAAATGGAGAAATAACATCAGACCTTCCAAGATTTACCTAAATATATTCTTAGGTCTCTTTTTCCTGGTTCCATTGTGCTTAGCTGTACAGTTTAATTACACTGTGGTATAAACGCACATCATGGAGATAATCATGCCAAATGGCACAGGGATGTTTTCATTTTGTTACTGTAGAAGGGTGACTTTAGAATGATTTTCTATAACATGGAAGACAAAGTATGTGTAATTGTTTTATAAATATGATATTAAAGCTGCTGTATCCCCACTGTGTGCTGGGCATTATTTATAAATATGACACTAAAGCTGCTGTATTCCCACTGTGTGCTGGGTATTTTCTGAGGTGTTGTAAAATTTTCCAGAGACATACTGGCCCTCACCTTTTCAGAGCTGAGAGACACAGGAGAGGAGGGGGGAAAAAAGAACATTTTTACAAATACCAAAACTATAAAGCATGTAGGAAGTGCAGCAAAGGTTAAAGAAAAGTATTTATGGGAACAACAAAATAATGGAAGGCGAGGACTTCCTGCAGGGACCTTTAGGAAAGCATTCGAATGGTGGCATTTAAACTGGATAGGATTTTTGACAGAAGGGACAGGTGAGGTTAGGAGGATCCTGAAGAAGAGAAGAGTGTGAACAAAGGCGTGGCGGCGTCAGTGGTCTGTGTTGGCTGCAAACACGTGGGCAGGGAGAGGTGAAGCTCATGCTGGTACCATCATGGGTAGCACCGGGAGGTCACCATATCTGAGAGACACTGGCAGGATATGAAGCATCAAGAAAGAAGAATAAGGAGGAAGGAAAGGCCTCCGATGTTAAAGATGTAAGAAGAAGGGTCATTTTAATAAAACCAGAAAGAGAACATGTGTTAGCACTGGGGCCGAGCAGAAGGCTAGGGAGACAACCAGTAGCGCTGGGGGCGCAGCTCAGAGGTAGAGTGCTTGCTTGCCTAGCGCGTGCGATCCCTAAGTTCAAGTTCTAGCACAAACCCCCGCCCCGCACGAAAAAAAAGAAAACGACCAATGATGAGGTGTCCCCCACTTCCCTCTTGTCAGAGATGTTTCTGGGGTGAAGCAGAGGGACAGAGGAAGTGTTGGAGGACAATGGAGAAGTCGATAGTCCTCTTTAACTCAAGTCTTGTTCAATTCAGCTGGATTCGCCAGCTCTCTGCTCTGAGGCAGGATCCCGGAAGGAAAAGGGTGGCACACGCACACTGGCAAACCGTGACTTCAGCATGGAGGCGGTTCACGAGGTGTATGTAGGGGTGGTGAGGTGCTGCGACCACCCCTCACCCTGAGTGGTGACGGCAGCAAGTGCTCCGAGCAACTGAAGGAGGAATGGAACTTACCCTCCGTGGGGAAGCCACAATAATGTGAGACACAGTGAAAGCGTTTAGAATCAAATGGAGTATTTTATCAACCCCATAAAAAGGGTATATGTGCAAGGCAAATTTTAAAATGAGGTTAAAAAGGAAAGGTTCTCAGACATGAATGAATGCTCGATGGCAATGGTCATAATTGACGCTGCTAGATACCAAGCTTGCACAGAGGTCACCATAGAGAACTTCTACATGGCCATGTGTCCATGGATAACATTCAAGTATTAATCATTGTGACCAAAGATTATCGCTTCAAAGTATCTGATGGAGGAGCTGGGGAGATAGCTCAATGGGTAAGAACACTTGCTCTACAAACATGAGTATCTGAGTTCAAATCCCCAGCATCTGCACAAAACGCCAGGCATGGCTGCATGTGCCTGTAACCCTAGCATTAGGGGGTAGAGACAGGTGTAGCCCAAGAGCTTTCTGGCTGCCAGGAGAGTCAAACATCAGGCTACCAGTTCAGTGGCCTCATGGCAATAAAGTGGAGATGGAGAGAGGAAGACATCCAATGTCATCTCCTTGTTCACGAACCATATGTGCACGCACCACACATAATACAACTCTCTCTCTCTCTCTCTCTCTCTCTCTCTCTCTCTCTCTCTCTCTCTCTCTCTCTCTCTCTGATTTTTGTCTTTAAGATGTTACTCTTCGTTCTTTCAATATGCCCACTGGTTCACTATGGCATGTGTATTCCCATCACAACGCTCTGATGTTCTGCTGTCCCCAAATAAGTATGAGTGCACTCTGGAGAACCTCCCTCTGATTGTTCTTCACTAAGATAACTGCAATTGCCCTGACCTCAGTCGCTGTCATCAGCCCCTACCCCTTTCCTGTTCACAAAGGAAAGCCTGAGCACAAATGGGCTCCCGGGAGTGCCAGGCAAAGACGGGAGGCGATGTGCCTGGAGGCTGTGAGAAAGTGTCTGAGTCCTCTCTCTTGGTTTCTTCTTTGTAGCACTTGTCACAATAGTGACTAAGGTAGGATTATGGAACAGTTGTGTGGCATCCGTTTTCCTAGAACCCAGCCTCTGGGTCTTCTGCTCTGCTGTGTTTCTGTTGCCTGACTCTCACGTCTTACACATCGCCAGTTTCAAGAAGGAACAAGAACAGCAAACATTGCATTCTCCACTCTTCGTGGCAGGAGTTTTGTAAAAAGTTCAAAAGAACTTAAAAGAGATATACTATTCACTTGCTTTCGGGTTTGTTTTACGTCACACTTAGAATAAATCTGTGGAGCTGAAGGGCTTTTTTCTCCTTGATGTGGCTATAATCTTTCTTTCCCTGGAGTCAGATCCTCAGGAGATACCACAGTGTGACTAGCAGTAGAAAGCTGACGGTGCTAAACAGCCACCCCATTGAACAAGCCATGGTGGTGGCCGCTGGTGGCACTGGAGAAACCATTACATGAGGAAGGCTTATGCATCTGAACCTTCTATAAACAGCAAAAAAAAAAAAATTGCTTGCTTATCTAACTTGCTCCATTTTTGTCAATAAATCTGTATTGATGAAATTGTTTGCTTAATCAGTAACAAAATTCTTTATCAATTGTACTTGAGAAGAAGGCTGTAACAGAACAGTGCCAAGTATGAAGTATAGCGGCTCCAGGGAAGGTGTATACGGAGGGGAAGGTCATTCATGTGTTGGTAGTATAATCACTATTTTCAAAACACTGTACTGAGGGCTGGGATATAACTATAAACACAATAGGCCTGTCTCTTGCTCCAAACATTTTTGGACTTATGTTCTAATTTGTAATATCGAAGCAGGAAGACAAAAAGGGGAATCAGGTTATAGGAAACATGTTGTAAGGGGAGAGTGAACCCCTCTGTGACAACTGATTCTGAGTTCGGGTTAGGATAAAGGGAAAGGTTATAGATAGCGTATGCCATTTGGGCTGAACATTAAGAGAAGTTTGGTGGGTCCAAGGTGATTCTGGAGCATTGTTCAGGATGCCACTTAAGGATGTGCTAAAGGGTCCAGAGAAAAGAATTTTCCTTTGTGTCAAAAACTGCAGAAAGGTTGGGGTGAAGACATAAAGGCATCAAATTTATTTAGTGACCTAGAGGTCACTAGGCACCCAGAAAGTAGCAGCGTTTCAGTAGAATAGTGGGTGCAGAAAGCATGCTGATGCCGTTTGAAGAGAGAATGGGATGAAGACATAATACATGGTAGGGATCGAATGACTTTGGTGGCGTTTTGCTACACAGTGCAAAAGGAGGAGAAAGCAAGAAGGAAATGCGAGGTGACCGAAGACAGTGGCGACTTAAAATAGGACACAAGAGTGTGTTTGCTGTGGAAAGAGATGATGATGCTGGAGATGGAAAATGATCAAAGGAATTAAATGCTAAAGCAGGAAGAGGAGAGAGGATCTGAGATACAAAACATAATACTGAGAGGAAGAGGCGGCACAGGGAGGCAGGGGCCTGAGAAGTAGGCAGGGCTTTTTGCCTGAATGTAGGAAGAGAAGACAGTTTCTCCTGCTCCTTTGTGGGGAATGGTCAGAGCAGCGATGTGATAAGGCAATGTGGGAAGATGGGTGGTGTAAAAGAGGCTCACAAGGAAATGCGTTGGTCACTGTCGGATGCTTATTTGGGGGCTATGGCCAGTAATTTGAATGCAACCTTGCAGTCTTTGGTGTCATTTTGCTAGCAAAGGCTAACACCTTTTATGCAGTTATGTGTTCAAACAAGTTGTAATTTTGACAGCTGAACAGGAAGTAAGAAGAAAGGAAAATTTGTTGTGAGTGGTCATGGGAGTGATGGGCCATGAAATTTAAGTAAGGACGCAGGGACACGAAGGCAGCAAAGGAGTGATGAACGGGAGGAAGTGGTCACTCGCGTGTGTCAAGAATCATTGGTGTGTGTAGTCATAGAAGAAGTGAACTGGAAAGCTAGAAAGTGTACTGCAAAGGTAGCATGTTGAAAGTGCCATCTCAGACAGGTGGTGTTACCTGTCATGGCAGGGACGAGGCTTTGCCTACAGGTAGATGGCTGAGGTGGGAAGCAGCAAGACATGACAGGGGTTGTGGGGAGACAAAGTGACAGGGGTCAGAGTGTGTAACCCTGGTGACATCACCGTTCCCTGCAAATCGTGACGGCTGTGGGGGTGAAAAGGAAGTCAGGGAAGAAAACCCTCCAAGACGTGACTCTAAGCAAAATGAGCCAAATAAGGGCGAAACTATGCCAAATAAGACAGGAGATGCAGCCGAGCTGGAGCTGTGAAAGAATGGCAGCGGTGTGGAAATGAGCTCTCTGTGATTCGCCTTCAGCCCTGAGAGAGGATGGGCCAGTTGCAAGGGGTCTGTCCTCAGGACTAGCCAGACCTAGTGTTCAGAAGCTGGAGGGACAAAAGGGCTTACTGATCCTACACCTAGAATTCTAGAAGACACTGGAAATTCTAGTAGAGAACAGGCAAAACGTTGGGCAGGATCCTCGCTATATGGGAGTCTGAAAGGGAACAGGAACAAAGCCAGGGATGAGGAAAAGCATGGCGGGGAGACAGTCTTGTGACTACAGACAGAGCTGGACTGGAAAAGAATCCCTTCCCTCTGAGTCTCCGCAATAAGTCTGCTCTTTGTCCTCACCACTGCTCTGCGTTAACTCTGCCTTTCGTTGGGAATGAAGGGCTGCCAGGAGTTGTAAAGGAACACAGACTTTGAAGGGCACAGAAAGACAGATTTGGTAGGCCATTTGCAGAACAGAGGATTTTGTTTTTCTGACAAGAATGTTAGTCATTGTTTCCTGACAACTTTTAAAGGGCAGGAACCTAAGAAAAAGTGGCGATCCCTTAAAATTTCCCTGTTGGAGACTACCACTGCTAGGAATTTTAGGAAAAACCGCTCCCCTCTCCCAGTACACACATGTTCTTCTGTCTTCACCAGGATTGTGTAGATGCTGGGAGTCACCAAAGGTAGAAGGAGAGCTGAGAAAGTTCACATGTAATGGGACTCTGTCTCAAAGAGAGGAGCAGGGTGTGAGCAGCGGATAATGAATGGGGCGAGGAGAGCACAGACACTTTAAGCGGGTAGGGAATGTCTGTGTGTCTGTCTGCCTTGGTGACGGTAGCAGGAAAGCAACCAGGGTTTGACAAAGTTCTACCTTTGCCTGCTGATGTGGTCAGAGTAAACATTCCACCAACTCCCACCCCACCCTTGTACCAACATTAAAGTAGAAAAAGAGCGTCATTTATTCTATAGACTCAATAGCGTTTTCTTTTACAGGCCCCACCAACCAAATTCAGTTTCTAGTCATCTGTATTTTCTATAATTATCATTGGTAGACCCAATGGGGAATTTTTTCCCTCCCTTGCTGATGATTTGAGAAATGAAAGAAAAAAAAAAAACAGCCTTCAATTCACAGCTTGAAAACATCAAAAGTTCAAGGAGATGGTTTTTTAAAAAGATTCTGGGGTCAACTTTGTCAGCACAGGGTTAGGGAAGCAGAAGCTTAGGTCCCCAAGACACACAGTCGCTTTGTTCACCCCGAGACAACCCTGTCATTGAGACCCAGATCACAGATTTATGTTTCTCAGTCTTTCAGGTACTTCATGAAATAATTCTAAGTAAATTCTAAGTCCTAAGTAACACTCATTTTAGGAAAGGGATATGCCAAGAAGGAAAGAAGGGAGGGAGGGAGAGAAGGAGGAAGGGAGGGAGGGAGGGAGGGAGGGAGGGAGGGAGGGAGGGGGGGGGAGAGAGGGAAGATAAAAGGCTTTTCTTGTTGCTTCACTTCTTGTGTGGATTACAGCTCTAAGGAATCTTGCTGCTGTTAAGAGTCTTAAGCACCAAGGTCATGCTTCTCCCTCTTTCTTTCTCTTGACAGCACCGAGGCAGGAGGTGGCAGCAGGTTCGCAAAGTTGCTGACCCAGAGCACAGAGGTGGGCAGCGCCTGGCTAGGAGGGTGGCATGGCCTGAGCTCATGGGCCAGTGGACAGGCAGGAGCAAAGGGAGACACAACTCAGGCACCCCTGTGTCTGAGGCTCGGAGAGAGGGGCTAGGGAGAACCCGAGGCAGAGAGGCAGGACCTGGCAGCCGCTGCCATAGAGAAGGTGACGTGAGCGAAGCATTATCTTCAGCAAGGCTTCAACCCATCCCTGCTCCCACACTGAAGGAATTTATTTCTAAGCCCATGGGGGCTGCAGACTGAAAAGGAGCACAAGATTCATTAGTGAGGTGAGAGGGGGCTTTTCCCCTTAGATACAGTCTGAAAAAGAAACTCATATCAAATCCTCCTGAATCTTACCCCTGAAGTTTTGAATTTAAGATAAAAATTCTCCTGAGTTTTGCCTCACTGGACCGGCAAGTGTTCCCAGCACATAGAATGTATTTTAATTAACCAGGCAATTATGTTCTTGTGCATTATAAGAAGGACCATCTAAAGTACATCTTCTGCCCGCGGGGTCTTGTGTCCTTCAACATCCAAAGGCATCCTCTTATCTCTCCTTTCCCACACAAAAAGGACAGAGACAAAAAAAGGGGAGCACACAAACCCATGGCTGTGTTTCCTTCCTTCTTATTCGGATTCGATGTCCTTGCTCTTTAGTTCCAATGCTTCGGTTTAGGCAAACCCACCCCTGCTCCCTCGCCTTTAAATTATGTTAGCATGTGAGATCACATTGGATTTCATCACGGCTGTTTGATATGTGCTCTGCTCACAGTCACCCCCCTCCCAGCACTTCCTTCCTTTGTCCACTCCTGCCTTTTGCTGATTATCCTCCCCTTTCCCAGATCATCCCAGGATCCATGAATGATCATGTCACATGTAGTCTACTGTCCTGCGGTTTTCCCTCCTTTCTGATAAGATTTCTTCTTCCTCTGCTGTGGTTACATTTCTGTCTTCATCACACACACACACACACACACACACACACTCACACACACACACACACACACACACAGAGAGAGAGAGAGAGAGAGAGAGAGAGAGAGAGAGAGAGAGAGGTACTATGTGCACACGAGACAAGTCACACAGTATTTATTGTTCCAAGGTTTATTTTGATTACTAGTGCCTTCTAGTTGCCCCCATTTCCTACAGACATCCTGATTCAGTATTTGTGCATTTATACCTGATAGCCACAATATGGGAATAATCATAGACCACTTCTTTAGAACGCTTTCCCATAGAGACATGACTCTCAATATTTGCTGAATTCATTTCTAAATGATTGACCTTATTAGCATGAATAGACACTTATTACACACCACACTAGCATTTTACATTCATCATTTGATTGCATATTGGCATTAGTTTGAGAATGGATTTTATCTCTATTTTGCAGAAGAGGAAACTGAGTCACAGAAAACCTAAGATTGCTTCCAGCATGTACAAAGCATGCATGCTAGTGAGTGGTGGAGCTGTGATCTGAATCCAGGGTGTCTGGGTAAGAACATACCCTCAGTCACTGGGGTTCTGTGGCCAGCATGGTAAGAAGCATAAACTAAGGTGGGTTTGGGAGAAGGAAAGCAGATAGAATCTATGAGTCATTAACAATATGCTGTGTGGCATGATGCCTAACTTCATTCTAAATATTTATCCTTATACCCACAGAGAAATGTATTTCTCACCCCTCATCAAGGAAACTCCTCTTTGTAACAGATGGAGACAATTACAGACATTCACAACTGATCAAAATCCAGAGTTCTGGAGCCCAGTCCTAACGGATACATCTATAACACAACTCCTGCTCCTAAGGCTCGGATCATTGCTGAAGAGGGTGTGAGGTGATGGTTATAAGAGCCAGAGAAACAGAAGTTTGCTGTGAGACTGTCTCCTACAAATGTTAGAGGAGCTACACCATGATGTCTCTCCAACATGGCTCCTAAACATGACCTGAACGTGGAGGAGACCAATAGTAATGCAAATAGGAGGGACACTCAGGAGACCTCAACCTAGACAAACAATAGTTGAATGTTGTAAGTGGGAAAAATGGTCTTCTCCAGGGAAGGGCATAACAGTTGTTATCCAACACTAAATGGTTAGAACCAAAACACATACATACAGGTAGCATTATAGAGACTGAGCAGGTTGTATTTATGTATGTAGGATGAGAGCAAGGGGGTTACATAGGAGGTGCTGAAGGAAGGCAAGGAAAGGAGGTAAAGGATGTAATTGTATTATAATCTCAAAAATGAAAAAAATTATAAAAAATATTTTTAAATTGCTCTGTGTCCTGTATATGAGAGAACACGTAGCATTTTTCTGAATATGGACTATTTCACATCATATGATTTCCAATTCCACTGATTTTTCTTCAAGTGATTTCATTCATTTTTATGGCTAAACAAGACTGAATTGTACATGTAAATTAGTCTCCATTCATTCATCGTTTTGGGCGCTGAGACTGAATTCATAACTTGACACTTGGGATAAAGAAGACAACCAGCAAGGAACATGAGACAGTAACAAGACACATAGGTTCTAGGTACATGACACACTTGAATGAAAGGTTACCATGAAACCTGTCACTTTGCACAAAGAATAAACACTAATTAAAAAAATTTTAAATGCTGTAAGTGCTTTTACAGTTTTGTCATTAAAAATTCAAACTTAAATAGAAAATGCACTCTACCTAAAATTATTACATAGGTTCAAAACTTTCTTCATTCCAACTAAACCAGTAGCCCTTCTCATGCCCCCAATTTAATGCCTAGACCATCTATCCATTCACCATCCATCCCTAAAAGACCCTGGATGCATATAAATTTCAGTATTACCATTTCTGCTAATGCAATCAAATATAAAACATTTTTAAATGAAAGCTTTCTTAGTTCTTAAAAGCTAACCTTAAAACCTCAAGAACTACCCAGCAGGGTAGAGTGAAATAGAGAAAGTTGTTTTCTAGAGGATGTGGGTATTCTTCCTTAAAAGTCAGAAAAACAAGCAGGATGGAGTATTGAAAGAAGGATCAAGATGCTAAAAGTGAGGGCAGAAATCTACTGCTAGGATCTATGCTTCAGTTCAAGCTTTGAGATTGATGTCCCATTTAATTCTCCCTCTAACTCTATAGGTACAGGTTTTAGACATTACGAAATGGAAACTTACAGAGGTTAAGTGACTGGCCCAAACATATGGTGCATTACAGATCTCCAGGGAAACAGAATCAATAGAATGAAAATATATTATAAAGGGGATTTAGTAGATTGGTTACATGATACAGAATGGATAGTCCCAAAATGGCTGTCTACACACTCTACAACTCCAAATGGTAGAGGAGTTGGGATCTCACTACCTGCTCATTCCATGAGGCTGGGTGCCTCAGCAGTATAATGTGGCACTGAAGACCTGGAGGATTCCTGGATTGCTGCTAGTCTTCAGACTACATTAGAAGGAAGAAGTGGGCTTATATGTCAACACTAGAGGTAGCAACAAAGTAGATGCACTTACCAGCAAGAAGGAAAATGGACAGGCAAAAAGCAAATTTTCCCTTAGATATCTTTATATCTGAGCTACTACTGCGGCTCAGTTGGGGGAGGGTTGTCTTCCCCTTTGTTAATCTTTCCATAAAATACTCTCACAGACACTCCTATAGGCATGTCTCTTAGTTGATCTTAGATCCAATGTAGTTAACCACCATGGTTAACCATCATATGTAGCTAATGAATCCTTGGAACTCAGTGTCATCTGTTTTCAAAGTTTGTGCTCTGCAGCACAGCATGACACACCTGAAGTGATAACAATATGTTAGATGGCTTCTAATGTGTCTCACACTGACTCTTACCTCCTAGAATCCATTCCCACATGGAATCCCATCCCATGTGTGTAGGGTGGACCTACCCACTTTCTACCCACAGTTCTAACAAACGGAACCCAGCAAAGGTTAATGGCCTGCCACTCAGAGAGTAGATTATACGACAGAAACTTTAGTTTAGTAATAGCATTTTCACTAGCTGGCTTTCTGTTTGCCCTCTTGTTCACTTGCTCTAGTGAAGCAAGCTGCCATGTTAGGATTGCCCTCTGAGGAGGCTCCCATGCCAGGAAGAGAGGCCAGCGGCCCACATGGAACTGAATGCTGCCAGGAAGCACATAAGTGAGCACACAAGGGACCTTCCCCAGCCTGGACCTTGGGATCTCTGCAGACAAGCTGACACTTCGAGTTAACTTGTGAGACTGTGAGCATATTGCCTGTATTCTGTTGTTTGAAGATACCACATTTTGGGGGCAATTTGATACATAGTAAGAGGTAGCTAATACAAATGGTAATATAAATTTTAATAAGTATCTTACACTTTTAATAATTATCTTACAATCATTACCTTACACTTGCATTTATTCAACGACTTAGTTTTTTTCAGTGAAAGAAAATTAGGTTTCATAATAGGAAAATTATAAAAATATATTTCCACTATCTTCATCCAAAATGTAACAGCTGCACATGAAAGTACCATCTGCATTTTTAACAAGAAAAACTGGTATTTATTCACCTGGTTTTCATTACCTTAATTCCCACCTCTAAGACCCTTTGAAACATGGCCCCTAGCAAGGGAGTTAGGTTCTCCTCCGTGCTAAGCTATTAGTATAGAAGCATGTTTAAACCATCTGGCCTGCTGTTCTCTAGGCCTCCAACTCTGTAGCAGCCAGTTGGATTTCTTAGCCTGTGCTGTGGTTTCTTAATCCCTGGATCAGTTCCCACTTCAAGAGAGGGACATGAGTTTTAGGCTGTCAATCAGTATTTTTGCCAGTTTGAGATGTATGTAAGGGATACAAATTTTTGAAAATTAACATAAGACCAGAGCTCAGATTGGGCAGGACCACAAAGAACATTTCTCAGAAGTTTTCCCAGATGGATCTAATTACTATGGGAGAGAGTAATTTTCATGTTTGGCTTGAATAACTACAGAAACAACACCATGCAAATATTTTAAAAGTGATAGGGAAAATTAAAGGAAGAAAAACTTTTCATAACCCTCTCTGAAGGGCGTATGCTA
This sequence comes from Peromyscus californicus insignis, assembly GCF_007827085.1. Lineage (NCBI taxonomy): Eukaryota > Metazoa > Chordata > Mammalia > Rodentia > Cricetidae > Peromyscus > Peromyscus californicus. The sequence continues at coordinate 37,131,436 of NW_026294413.1, read as the reverse complement.
AAAAAAATAACCGCAGAGTGTATCCATAAATGTGCATGCCCCCACATGAATTAATAGGAAGAGAAACACAGGACATAAAGTAAAACCTATTTACAAGGTTATGTATACGGTTATTAAGTATCGTCTGTGTGCATGGTGAGACTTGAGTGTAAAGGGTATGCTATAGGATAAGACAAACCCAATTGCTTCTCTGAAACAGTCTAAGTTTTAGTGAGAGAGACAGATAAGTAAAAGTGAAAGCAATAAATCGATAAATAATTACAGGTTGTGATAGGGACGGAAAATAAGAACCAGAGCTTGTGTATAATGGATGTTCAGAAAAAGCTCAGGGAGACCTAGAGGAAGAGTAGTTCATTTGTGTCAGAATCAGGCAGAGATCTTTCCAGATAAATAGAACAGTAAGAACAATAATGTGAAGAAACATGGAATGTTCTACAACATTCAAAGTTTGGTGAGCTTGGTTGAAAGGGTTATGAGATGAGGAAATAAAAAGGAACAGATCATCAATGGATTTGTAAACTGCAAGCCTTGGGGTTTTATTCTTAGTTCATAGTGGATTTTGGTCCAGTGACATACTCTAATTTGTTCCCCAAACATGACTGTCATGGCTGTGTGGTGGTGAACAAGGAATGGACCCCAGAGTGGAAGGTGATTGCTAGAGATGAGAGTGGCTGGGAACAGAGTGGTATAAAAATGTGAAATTAAGGAAAGGAGTTTGGGAGTAAAATGAAAAATGCTTGAAGTTGAGTTGGATGTGGCCCGGAGATACAATGAGTCAAGGGAACTTTGTGTCTTGTGTTTGGAGTGTAAGCATGATGCTCTGCAAAGGTCTGGTGTCAGGTAAAGAAGTAGAACAGGAAATCCCGGTTCAAGCTAGACTGCTACGTATTATCAGTGTAATGCCTGGCACAGTCTACAGTTACCATAAATATACTAAGCACACTACAGAGAGTTACATACTTTTCATTAACTGGTGCGATTCATTAGGGTGCTTGCTTGAGTACTGGGGCGTTGTTTCCAGAAGCACCCTCACCTTTCCATTTCCACACCACAAAGACATGTCTCTCCCTCCCCCGAACAACCATTATCTCTGCACAAAGGAGACAAGATAGACTTCAGGGGGGGTTAGGTATGTTCTACTTTTGTTTGTTTAAGAATCACAAACACAATGGCATCATTTAAATCTTCCCTTCAGTTTCACACTTCCCAAATTTTAAAAATTCTAATTCTTCAATAAAAGAAGTTTGGGAGACAGGTCTAAAATTTAATGGAGCCTCTAACTATGAGACAGACAAGGACAATGAATCACGTCACTGGAATTAGAACGATCCTGTGAGATCACCACTTTTCTTCCGGTGACAAAGCTGTGGTTCTGAGTAGGTTAAGTAACTTGTCCAGTGACGTATGGTCAAGTCTCAAAGCTGGGTTTTCTTTTGCCACCAAAAGCTACTCGCCGCCGTTATAGTGGCTGTAAAACCAGGGCTTCTGCTTCTCTGGAGCCTCCATATTGCCCCACAGTTCTTGGACCTCATTCATCATCTGGCTGCCTTGAGTTCAGCAAACTGTGTGTCCCCTTATTTGTATTGCCACTGTTTCTGCTGGGGTTTGGACGTGCTCTGCTCCTCACCTCTGCCATTTGATGGCATTCTGCTATTGTCTCAGCTGCTTAATAAAAAGCAATTCCCAATCCCCTTCTCGGAATGTCACAAATAGCTGCGAATGCCTTGGCAATTGCCTGGACCGCTGCAGCCAGCGAGGACTGGCTGTTACCTAAACTGCTCATTTTCTTCTGGCCGCAATCCACAGGACACTAAATTCATTAACTCCGAGGCTCGCTTAATGGCACAAATGGCTTGATTTGCTTTTTTCTTCTCCCTTTGTTCTTCCACAGTATGTCTTTCTTTCCATTTTTTTCTTTCTTTGCTTCTTCCTTTCTTTCATTTCCCTTTCTCTTACTTCATTATTTTATTTTCATGCTGCTTTAAATGATAATCTAATGTTCTTTTCTAGTCTAAGATTCTCCCTCTATGGTTTTATTTTTTTTCCCTTGGAACAGTGCTATTTGAACCAATTAATGCTTATTTATTCATTTGGTTAAACACACTAACAGCCTGGCACAGGATTTGACCATTCTATATTAAAAATCAGTAGTTGTCATTAAAAGATATATCTATCTTATTTAGATACATTAATTAAAAAAAAGAGACCCTCAAACTCTTCTGCAGCAATTTCTGTGTGTCTGTCACTCTCATAAACCACAAGCATATACATAATTTTCCCAGCCACTCTGTGAGTCTGCTATTATTATCTGCGTGTTACAGGTGAAGAAAACTACTGAAAAATAGAACGGGAGCTCAGGATAGAAAGTCTATATACGGTTTTGCACACGGAAATAGAACCTAACCCTAATCACCTGAGAGCAATTTATATTTGGGGTATTGTGTGCTGGCAAGAGGAAAGGAACCAGGAAATTGGGTCTCTTACTGTGCAAAGATGTGGAGTGTTCACAGGAGGCGAGAGCAGTCTTCCAAATGGAAAGAGCCAAAGAACTTGGCAAAGTACAAGACTCTGCCCCTTGCCTTTCAATAGTGACGTAATAAGTCCACCAGCTTGGAATTTCTCTTCACCTTGCTAGGGCTCCAGTAGAGAAATTTGCATATGCTAATGTGATGGTGAGTCGAAAATACATGGTGACCTCAGAAAGACACCATCAATTTACTGGTAGACAGAGGGTGTGCAGGCTAGTTTTATGTCAGCTTGACACAAGTTAGAGTTATGTGAAAGGAGGGAACTTCAATTGAGGAGATGCCTTCATAAGATCTGGCTGTAGGGCATTTTCTTAATTAATGATTAATAGGGGAGAGTCCAGCCCACTGTAGCTGGAGCCATGCCTGGACTGGTGGTCCTGGGTTCTTTAAGAAAGCAGACTGAATAAGTCATAAAGAGCAAGCCTGTAAGGAGTACCCCTCCATGGCCTCTACATCAGTTCCTGCCTCCAAGTTCTTACTTTGTTTGAGTTTCTGTCCTGAATTCCTTTTATGATGAACAGTGACGTGGAAATGTAAGACAAATAAACCCTTTCTTCTCCAACTTGCTTTTGGTCATGGTACTCTGTGACAGCAAAGATAACCTAAACTAGGACAGGGAGTCAGACACCTATGTGGGATTTAGCAGTGTGGGTGGGCAGTCCCAATAGGAGAATCTAAGAAACATCCAAACAAGATGTAAGACACAATGCAGAAACCCTCAGAGATTGGAGCATACCTCTCTGAAAGGGAAAAGGAAAGACCCAGGAAGGACACACTTGTATTGCAAAACACCTACCCAGGAATTGCTCAGAGTTTATAAGAAGAACATGATAATAATTTCATTTTTAGTTTTAGAAGCTGTCTGGGGATGGAGCTCAGTGGAAGAGCACTTATGTAGCAGATAAAAGGCCCTGAGTTTGATCTCCAGCATTGCAAATATGCTTGTACACATGCACAAGCACACCCACACATATGGCATTTGTCTTTCTGTAGCTGTCTTTTTTTTACTTCATGCTATACCAGCCATGTTCTATCCATGTTGTTGAAAGCAATGGAAATTTACTCATTTTACGGCTGGATCTTATTTCATTGTGCATATGTATCACACTTTCTTCATCCTCTGGTCTGTAGAGAGACACTGTGCTTAGCTCTGTCCTTTGGGTCCTTTAAGTAGCGCTAAACTAGGGATGTAAGTGCTCCTGTGTCTTTGACATACTGATTTCGGTTCCTATGGATGCATGCCTAGTTGTGGGATTGATGGATCATACGGTGGTTTTATCTCTACATCTTTGAGACCCCTCTGTATTCTTTTTAATAATGACTATACTAATTTATATTCCTACTTCTGGTGTATAAGAGAGCTCTTTCTGCACGCTCACCAGCATGTCTGATTTGCTTCTTCTGAAATGATCTTCTTTTTAAACTATAATTAAATTTATATGTTTAGTGTGTGTGTGTGTGTGTGTGTGTGTGTGTGTGTGTATGAACCCACACATGCACAGAGGTCAAAGGACAACTTCCGAGAGTCCGGTAATCTCCTTTTACCATGGAGGTCTCAAAGACCAAACTTCGGTCATTAGGCTTGGTGGCAGACACTGTGCCGTATTATCAGTTCACTTCTGATTTTTGTTTTTAATTTACAAAATCAAAACTCCTTATATAGCATATGTTTTAGTTATTTATTCTGTTACTGTCCTAAAATACTCCCAAGAAAAGTAAACTTAAAGGGAAAAGGGTTTTTTTTTGTTTTGTTTTGTTTTGTTTTGGGTGTACAGTTTCAGAGGGATACCATCCATCATGGTGAGGAAGACATGGCAGGAGGCAGGAAGTCATCATGGTAGGAGCAGGAAGCTGGCTAGTCACAATGCATGTGCTCTCAGGATGCACAGCATAAGACAGAAAGAAGAGATGAGCCCCAAAGTCTCAGTCACTTCCTGCAGACCCACTTCCTCCAGTGAGACTCCACCTCCTAAGTGCCCCTCCCACTACCTTCCCAAGTAATGCCACCAGGGAGGGATCAAACATTTGGAGAACATTTCGCATTCAAACCACAACAACTGCATAGATCATTCAAAACAAGCTTCCCCTGTCTGTGTAGCTTCGTGTTCCATCCTGTGCCATAGGCAAGCAAGACCTTAACTGTTGTGGAGTGACTCATTCCTACACCTCAATATCTTGCCCTATATCCCTATATCTTAGCTTTTCAATTGAGTCTTTAGGATTTATTTTACTGTGGGGATGGGTGGGTGTACATGTGTGCACACGTATATAGGTGCCCAAGAAGGCCAAAAGAGGGCATTAGATCTCTTGGGTCTGGAGTTACAGGCAATGGTGAGCTGCCCAATATGGGTACCGGAAACTGAACTCTGGTCCTATGGAAAATCAGCAAGTGCTCTTAACCACTGAAATGACCTCTTCAGCCTCTCAGTTTAATCTTTAAAAATAGTCTTTGATCTCCAGCATCTTCGGTGACCGACCCCACAAGAATGTCTTGTTTTCCTCTAAGTTCCTATATTTTTGCATATCACTTGATCAGGGCTCACAAGGATCTCAGGCATGCCGGCTGCACGGCACAGCATGAGTTTTCATAACTGGAACTGATTTTAATGTGGCTGATTGATCACGGAGCGTTGTTTATATCCTGTAGATCACATTGCTTCTAATTGAATTGGAAATGAAAATGAGCATCAGTCAGGACAGAAGCACTGTCGTGGCTCAGCTAGCTTTGTTCAAGAGTCTAGGTGATATGAGCACAGGAGGGGAGAGTGAGCTGAGCTGTTGTCAGAAAAGCACTATGGAGAGACTCATGTTGCTGGGGATAGAGAAGAAAAGCAATTAGCCCTGCAGTTAAGGGGAATCGCTCCTTTGAAAATAGGGGGCAGTTTTAGTTGTCTGAATGATGATTATGGGTAAGTTTGCTGGGGGTTAGTGAGCAGAGACCAGAGGCACTCAACACAAGAAGACGGGCTCTCCTACAGTCAAAACACAAAAGTTTCTCCTCTCTAATCTGTTCCTGCCCAAAGGACAGGTGTGGAGCTGGAGAAAAACCAACGTTCTGGGTTTGGAGCTGCACATAAAATGATAGAGGAAAGCCTTTGTTGACAATGTTGCCTGAATTTCTTCCTCCCTAACCCTACTTCTTTCTGTTGTTTGGAGACTGGGTCTCATGTAGTCCAGGCTGGCCCCAGTTTGCTGTGTAGCCAGGCTGGCCTCGGATTTCTGATCCTGCTGTCTTCATTCCAGAATGCTGGACTGCAGGTCTGCACCATCACACCAGCTGGCCCCTCATCGAAGTAAAGGTTATTGTTTATATCTGTTTCCTTTTCTTTTCAGTAAGAAGTAAACATCCCACTCCCTGGCCCATCACAGATACCCTAAATAGAAGTGGGCTTTCCTATGCCTGCCAGTTTTCACCTCCATGTCAGGCAACTTCTCATTTCAAAAGAAAAGCGTGTTTAACCAAAGGGAAATGTTGGTCAACTAGTGCTTTTTGAAGCTCTTATAAGCAAATATGGAAGTATCTTAATCTGAAAGTAAAGTATCCATCATTATACCAAGAAACTTAGAATACTGTTGCATTGCCTCTCAGCACTTTTGAAATTTAAAAACACATCTCTTGGTAATGAAGACTGCTTGCTCCAACAGCTCACCCACGTTGGAAGTTACCCTGTCTTTTCTTTGGCACTTGCAAGATTTTCTCATGATTCTTACGTGTGATTACACTGCCCAGCAATGTCATGATGTGTCTATGGACGGCTTTATTTTTAGACCTTGCTCAGTGATAATGAGTGCGTCTTTAGCTTGAGGTCTGCTGTCTTTGTACATTTCCTGAAAACGCTAGACCATTTTGAAGACTAATCTAAAATTTGAAGACACAGCCAAGCCAGCTCATTTCCTCTTCTACCGTTCTTCCATGTTTTTATTTCTCTGTGGTGTATCTTGGGTCATTTCCAAGGGTTAATATTCCATTTCTTCTGCATTGAAACTGTTGTTTGGCAAATCTATTTAGAATTTTATTTTCCTACTGACCCTATTGTTTGTTTTCTATAGTTTGCAAACGTCTAGATTTCCCTCAGCTTTCATATTCTACTAGCTTTAAAGACATCCTAGCTCCTTGAACATCTTCAACATGTTTATAGCTAACTCTCTACAGCTGACTCCATCACCAGAGTCGTAAATTCTCCCTTTTCTTTGCTCGCTTATTTGACACTAACTCTCAACAATTTTTGTTTCTGAGTCCATCGTCTATAACCTGACACCCCAAAGCCTCCCCTAGGGGTGTTTTCAAAGGTCTTTAAGGGGCTTCTAAACCAACTATCTTGTTTTCTTTTTTTATTTGTTTCGTTGGTTGGTTGTCTGAGCGTATAATATGGAGTATGAGTTCAGCAGTATGGCTAGTCTACCTAGACAGCTTGCTCCAGAGAGCCCTACCTCTGCCTTACAGTACTTGAGTTGCAGGTGGAGCACCACACCCACATAGCATTTGTGTGGTTTCTGTGGATCTGAACTCCAGCAATTGGACTTGCGAACCAGGCGCCGTATCCACTGATCCATAGTCCCACGAGGTCTGTGTCACTCGTGGCAGGGAGGTGAAAATCTCGGTCTTTTCACCTGGGCACACATTTGACCCCTTTATGGAGACTCTTCTGCCCACACCTCCAGGCAGAGGCTCTCGTCTCTGGTCTATTTAGATTCATTGGCCTCCTGGCAGGGAAACCCCGAATTCTCACTAGAGGCTGCAAATCAAGTCCTTGCTGGGCAGAGACTGTGCACCTTGAGTCTTATCTCTGCAGCTGTTAAAGACCTGATTATGACTTGGTCCTCCTGGGCGCTGCAGCTTTAATCCCTTTCTGCTCTGAGACTTCCTTATCTGTGTAACCTGGAGAGTTTTCTAATGTCGAGTTTGGCTATGTCCCATCAATGTGATTTAAAACGTTCTGGCGAGGGTTGGCTGCTTCCTTGACGGAGGGGCACAGGGCTGGCTTGCCTCGCGTGCTCCGCTTGTCGTCTGAACTGGAAGTCACTCCAGACCTTCCCTGTCTTCACCACAAAAACATTTTTCATTCTGGTTCAGACGAGGTGTTCAAGAAACGAATGCTGAACTGCGGTATAATGAAAGCATACATCATATTTTGGCTGAATTGAATCTTAGATTGCAAAAAAAAAGCTTTAAGTTAACCTTATGGAAAACACAAAGAGCAAAAGACTAACGCTATTTTTGGTGGCATGTCAATTTGCTTACTCATTTTATCGTGACTTTTTTTTTTCTTTTTCACTATGTAATTGCCTGTTAAGCTTATCTAAGAAATTGATTCTTTACAGTTCTATAATTGTGTGAAGGACTCTTCTTGGGCTTTGGTCTTAGCAAATTCTGGGTCCAAATTCCAACACTTAAGTATTCACACCAAGTAGTAGGTGTTCCGTAATCTTCTTTTAAAGGAATGAACAAATGGATGAATGGCTTTGTCTAGTGTCTGTTTCTTCCACGCAGTCTGTGGTACTTACAGCAGACGCCTCCCAGCCCTTGCTGTGAGTATTAGGTGCAGTACTCTCTGGGAAGACTCTCACATCATCTCTAACACAGACAAAGACCCAACAAGTATTAATGATTACTGTTTTTATTCCATAAAGCTACTTGAAATGCATATCTCAATGTCTGGACAGAGAAGAATTTCAGTAATTATGTATTCGCTTTGCCTTTATCATTTCTGTCATTCATATCTTCTTTTGAAAAGTGCCTGCTTTTCATAAAATTATGTTCTTGAGCTTGAGCTCAGTGCTATGATTTCTTTTCCCAGTCCAAAAATTCTGACTTTTTCTATATTAGTAACAAAGAACTGTTTGCTCTCCAGGCTTATCATTATTATCCCTAATGATTAATTATTCAAAAAGCTAAATCAAGAAAGTAGAAGCCAAACAGAAGCCTGGCATGTCTGCACAAGTGGAAATACCATGTCATGTTATTCTGAAGGAGAAAGGGTTTTCATGATTTAAGACATATTAAAAACAAAGGAGAAATAATAAAAACACCATTTCCCAAGTTCATTCTGATTTTCACTTATTACTTTTTAAAGGGGAGTTAAAATGTCTTAAAGAAAATTAGATCATCGTATAGTTTTGTGCTATTATATTCCCTTTAATATTCAACTACAATTTATGTAATTTAGACTATAAATTTGAGAATGCTGTTGGAGTGCCCCACTTGTTATTAAATATGGAAACTTGTAGTGCCATCTTGTGACAAAATGCAGAACTGCAGCATATTGCCTCCTTTGAACAAGCTAAAATACAGTGGAGGAAAGGGTGTAGAGCTAACGGCTGTGCATAACAAAGATTGATCAGCACATTTCTGTTAATGTAGATAGACTTAATATTAAAAGACAGAATCTAATGGGCTTACTACCCTCCAAGATATTTCTGCAGCGCAGATAATGGCTAGACAGGACAGGTTAATATACTGAATTGAAACTATCCAAGTGACATTATCAAACATCAGAACATTTTAATTCTGCAGGAAAGAGAGGGGAAAAAAGTGGTGTGATGCTCTGAATCACAAGACTGTAGCCACAATTGAACCCAAAATGTTGCTAAACACAATAGGAAAAAGAGGGAGGTGTCCTCAACCCTGGGTAAATAAATACCTGTATCAACTCATCAGAGCTATATGAAGCAGGGATACCCTCCACTTGCCATAGAAAGAGAATCTAGGGGGGTTAAAGGAGTCATTATAACTTGCAGAGAGAGGTTATCCCTTATTAACAGAAGTGATTCTTGGGTTTTTTTTTTTTTTTTTCTCCGCCTTGGTATAGGAAGATACGGAAAGCATTAGTTTTCAGGATTAATGTGAACCTCACTACACATGAATCCAAGCCTTATGCAATTATGTGATGAGACAGGAAAGAGCTACCACTTGTCAACTGTCCCTCATGGCTTGCTTGCACGTATGTGCTGCAAACAGCTATGCATCATCATCAAGAGGCATGCAGCCCCGCGTATAAGAAATGCACTTGCGTTTGAGGTTTCCCAGGGCCAACTGGAAAGCACCAAGAAAGATGGTTTTGTCCAAATGGACTGATGGGGAGTGAAGATGAGGGGACAGAGTCTGGGAAGCAGTGATTGGTGGTTTGAAGGCAGACACATGGAGTGATGGTTACAGCACTTGAAATGAACTCTCATTTTCTGTGATATTATTTTGATGCACAAAAGATAGCTCCCAGGAACTATGCTGAAGAAAATGCCAAGCATAAAGAAAAATTTGAGAGCAAGAATGATGAAAGACATCAATCATTTCCTTACGACCTTGCTCTTATTAACAGTAGTTTGAGTTCCTTTGCTGATCTAAGGGCCCATGGGAATGTTCACAGCTAAAAAATTTAATTGTCTCCACTCCCTATATGTTTAAGGAGGCGTCCTGCTCACACAGTGGGACACGCAACTGAAGGAATTTTACTCCTAAAACCTTGCTTTGAATTTTCTTGCCTTCATGGATTTAACTTAGATCCTTTAATGCCGTAATAATTTGGTTTCATATTGAATGTCCTTTGGGCTTTCATTGTCATTTATTTTTTTAAGAAGTTTTTTATGACTTCAAAATAATCCTTTTGGTGAAAAGGCAATTCAATTATAGTGACAGCGTAAAAGGAACCGATATGATACAATTCTCCACTGAGATCAGATTTACTGCTAAACCCGGATGATTTTATAAAACCAAAATTTGTATTTGCATTTCGAGACACTTGACTGAGAGACTTGATCAGAATCGAAGGCATCAAATAGACGAGACTCTCTCATCAAAATAAGGCTGAGCTGAAATTAAGAGACCCTTTGGGGGAAATCAGTTGCAGACACAGCCTGGTAAGAAGGTTTGAAAGCACGATTGCTAAGCCCAAGGTCCTCTCCTGATACCCTTCCTCTCACAGGCAGCAGAGAAAATGCCTGCCTCCTTTCAAATATTCTAACGAGGTTTCCCACGTGGCAGGAGTGGCTACCACATAGCCATTGGTCTCACCACACTCACCTTAATAGGCACAGTTCTTGGAAGACCTAAGTCTACATTAAAATCCTGGCTAAAACAGGGCTTGGCAGTCGGATTCCTAGTTCTGTCTGTGATAATCTACAAGAGGTGATGATGGTCTCATCTGTATCATGGACTTTTATGAGAGTGCCGTGCGTGGCATCTATTGGTTTTCCCAATGTGTTAGCTGTGATTACCATATACAAAGAATTTTGTCATATAGCTGTATGTGTTTACATGTAAAGGTTTATATACTTCCAGTGTTTCATAATGATGAGAGCATAAAATTCAGTATTCCCTGTCTGGAAAGCTGAACTGTCTGAGGGCAACTAAAGAGCAAGAAGGAATTATTAGAAGCCAGAAAGAGAAATTCTGGGAAGGTTTAAGTGAGACAAAGGAGGCATGAGGAGCCAAAGGAGGGAAATAGCAGAGCAGACAGATGGTTTCGTCAACATTAGCTACTGCAGATGCCTAGTAAGTTTTTAAAACAGGGCTTGATAGAAGTTTCAAACAAGACCAGAATTCTGAAGCACATCCAGCAAAACCTGGGGGATGTGTCTGGGAACTGGCACACAACAGAGATTTGTGCGACGCTCCTTTCCTCCATTCAGTTCCTCAGCCTTTTGTGTTGTTGTTAAAAGATTATTACATAACCCAGTCTGGCTTTCAACTCTTTATCTCCCGGAGTCCACCTCCCAGAGTTCTTGTGTTGTATGTTTTGGGCCATGTTTTTTATCGTACATAGCACCTGACACCATTCATTATCCTAATTGCTTATATGCCCATCTTCCTCCGTTCCTGCTCAAAATGGCATCCCAGGGCTGGCAGCACGAACCCTAGAGGACTCTCACGTCCATCCCAGTCCCGCAGTCACATCTGCACTTTTTAATAAGGCACTCACAGATTGTCTCTGCACCTTACAGTTAGCATAGCGCCTCCTCTCACAGACCTTAAGCTTTCCGGCTGGCACCAGTCACTCTTAATGGGAATGTATAGACTGAGTTAAGTTGAGTGCCTGGAGACCGCAGACGGAGCGCCGGGTGGAAATGGAAAAAGGACTATCAACCCCAAACCAAGGCTTTGAACTAAAGCTCAGCTTCTACAGTGAGAACAGAAACTAAGAAAAATCTTCTGCCTCGGTCCACATGCTGGAAGAGGAAAGAACCAAGTGATTGAGGACTGGAGCTGAGGGCCCTGGGTAGGAAGAACAAGAACCAGCCATCTGGACTCGGCGTATACATCATTGGACTCATCCTAAAGCAGTTCAATATGTCAGGTTCTTAAACAAATGGCTCTTCGTATCCTAAATTGGGGATCCTATGTGTGAGAGAGAATTGGAGAGGCCCAGAGGGAAGGGCAGGCAATTCTTTTCCTATTTGGGACCATGGTGGGCTATCATGCGGTATCACTTAGAGAATCATCTCAAAGGTCGTAAATTGCAAAAGGATTAAGTATAAGCAGCTTCTCTTCCTTCTTCTCAGACCACGTTTTTAGATCCACAGAGAAGCTTGGCTTTAGTGAGAAGTCGTTGTAATACCTATTTTGGGGGTCAATTGAACTAGCTAACTCATTGAACAAGCTGACAATGACTTTGAAGTCTTTTAAAGACAGATTTAAAATATTCCTTTTCTAGATTTTTTTTTACCTATTATCTATCTATCTATCTATCTATCTATCTATCTATCTATCTATCTATCTATCTATCTATCTATCTATCTTTCCATCCATCCATCCATCCATCCATCCATCCATCCATCCATCTATCTATCTATCTATCTATCTATCTATCTATCTTTCTATCTATCTATTTATTCTGAGTTAATTCTTCTTGCTTAGCCCAGGCTGGCCTCCTGTTTATGATCCCCCAGGTTAGCCTCCAGAGTGCTGGAACCACAGCTGTGCACCACCATAATCCAACCACTTCCTTTTTTTCTTCTTTTTTTCCTAATACTCTTGTGCTTTAACCTGTCTTTAAAGAGATAGAATTATCTTTCACCCTTTATCCTGACATAACATCTAACTAGAATTCTTAACTAATTCTTCACAACCTACCTCACGTAATTTTCCCTCTATGTTCGTGAGAAGCCCCTTGTCTTGCCATCTTATGTCTGAAACAATCTTTTCACTGGGAACTTGACATCACCACTGAACTTTGGGATCAGATGGAACTGGCCTTGACTTCTTGACCCATCCCTTGGTATTCACATGGCCTTCAGTTACTAGCCTCTCTTCTTTGGTTTGCTTATCTGTAACATGGCCGTGACTGTGGGATCTTCCTTATAGAGTTGCTACCCAGAAGTAATACAGTGCTCGTGTGTGAATCAAACATATATTAATGGCCAGGAGCCTAGTAAAGAGCCAGCCTACGATTCAGTTCCCTTTGTGGACAAAGGAGGATAATGGCAGTACTCATAGAATTTTGTGAGCACTAAGTAGGTGACTTCTGTATGCAGAGAGGAGAACAAGTGCATAATAACTGCTCGATAGCTGTTTATCACGTGCCTTTAGTTTCATCAATCCATTGCCATTGATCCCTTACAGATCTGCCTAAAACACCATGCCAGCACCAGTTAGAATGTGGTGGTTACAAGTAACAGGAAATCTGACCAGTGGCTCAAACTATACCACATCTGCTATTTATTTAATTAGCGAACTTGGAGTAAGAAGACCCAAAATTGATTGAACAGTTCAATAACAGCATCAGATAGCCTGCGTTTTCTTGCGTTCTGCTTAGCCGTTCTGAGTGAATTCATGAGAGCTCACCTCAGAGAGCTAAGCTGGTCACTGAAGCTCTTAAGTACCACATCTTTACACAATGGGACTCACAGAGTGTGTTCAGCAAGGGAAAATGAGATAGAGGAGGAAGTAGTAAAACAAATTTTCTCCTTCTATATCCTTCCCTTAAAAAGAAAAAAATCCCCTCCTTCGAAAGCACACAGGTTCCGTTTACAGATTTTCGCTACAATGCGTTTACACTGTCAGAGCTGGCACTCATCACGCCATGCTACCAAAAGAAGGAACAGCTCTTGGAGAGACATTTAACGGCGCCTGCTATGATTTCATCACGCCACTGTCCTGCTCTTCTTCAAAACAAACCCTTTCATTGAATCTTCTTGCTTGTATCAATGTTCTAACTTCTGTGTAAGCTATGGAGCCTGTCCATTTTTCCTAATCCCATCTCCAAAACCCTGTTCTGTAAATTTATACTTCTTGACTCTTCTATCAGATATTACTTCAACATGCCATGTGCTTTCCTGTTGCTATGATCAGAATGTTTCTACCCCCTTCTATCTAATTCACACTTTGAAACTGAATTTTCCATCGTACTGAGGGAATGAGGTCTTTCAAGGGGCTTAAAGCAAGAGGTCCTCCCGTAAAGAGGACTAGTGGGTTTAGAAAACAGGTAGGAGGGAGCACCCGTATCCTTTCTCCTCTTGTGCCCCACAGGGAAACCCATCTGAAGAGAGCAGTGTTCAAGGTCCCTTCTTGGAGGCAGAGATCAAAGAGTCTTCAAGCACTAAACTTCCCAGCCTCCAGAGCCAAGAGAAATGAATTTCTCTCAATCATAAATTACCCAGGCACTGGTATCTTGTTGCAGCAGCAACTGCCTACAATCATCACTCTCCTTACCCGTGGTTGATCGCTAATAGTTCAGTTCTTTTTTCTTCCTCTCCCAGGCACCTTTCACATACTCTTCTCTGTGCTGCTGTTCTACATGCTGAACCCTGGCTTCCCTTCATAATTCAGACCCAGTGTCTTCTCCTGAAACACCGGTCCTCCATGCTAGAAATACCTTTCAATCCTTCAGGTTCCAAACGCTGTTTGTAATATTCACATGTTCTTGGGCATTTTAGTTATTACAGAAAGACCTGTACATTTCTATGTCTTTATCATCTATGTCTCCCTTATAACAATTACAAGACTACTTACCAAATGCTGGCCATGTTGGCACTGGACATTTTGCAGGTGTTATCTCCATCTTTTCATCACACTAACCCAAAAGCTGAGAATGTTTCCTATTTTAAAGATGATCAACCTTAAGTCAAGGCAGGCTTAGTGACTTGCCTTAAACTGAAATCCAACTCTTGTACTTCAAACACTATTATAGCTTTTAGGAAATACTCTGTGAAGTGCTGTCCTCATCATATTTTTAATTAAATGAATGAAAGATTTGTGTTTGTGCAATATGGCTAATAAAGATAGTCTCTGCCATGTGTCCTGCTTCAAATCCTCTACCATTTAATCCTCTACCCACTTCTCTTTGTCCCATCTCCCAAATTTAACCCTCAGGAACAAAACTGTGGGGTTTCTGTTGTTGTTGTTATTGATAAAATTCCCTGGGCTCACATAGATTTGCAAAAGAAACAGGATTATGTTATTTGAAGTAAAGAAATAGTACAGGTTAAAGTAAAGAGGGGTCACACTATCATGATTGACAGCAGGACACATTAGTGAAGATACGCCTGGGTTCCAGGCTACAGTCGGAGGGTCTCTTTTTATGGGGTCTAAGGAAAGGAAGGGCAGGTTACTAAGGGGTATAGTTTGGGTGGTTTTATTGTTAGATTAAATTACATAATCATTTATCTACTGTGCATGCTTCTTCCCATAAAGCACCTGATTTTAATTATATGCACACCAAGTATGCACAGGTAAATAGGGGATTCTTCAAAAAGTTACTACAGGAAACAGTTTTGCCTTACTGCACACACTCAAAACTAGTTCGGGCCAGATAGGTCCTTCATACTCAGATACGTTGAGAATATGTTTTAAAAGAAACTATCTAAATTTGGTTGTTATCAGAGGCTGAGAAATTCATACTATCGTTCAAAGATGGGAGTCTGCGAACCCTAATGCCGTGGGGGTGGGAGGTGGAGGGGTTCAGAGGTTGCTAGGTGCTTTGTTTGGAAGGGATGTGTATGTATAGTACATGAAACTGACGGAACTTGGCTGCCAACTGTATGATTACAGTATGTGGGGTTTGCATACCCCAAGACCACATAAGGGTCCTGGGGTACTAAACTGTTCCCTATGATTGCCTGTCCCCTAACTGTATAGTGCGTTTCTGTAACCTCTCTAACAATTGGTAGGTAGACCAGTGAGTGCCAAGTGAGACTATCATGTCCATCCTTTCAGTTCTCAGCAAGGGAGTCCCTGCACGTCTCCTGATGGTTCCTGCATGGTAATGGCACCACAGTGGCCACTCCAGACAACACCAAAGACACGCAGTCCAAGGAGAACTCAGGGCACGAGTTACTTTTCACCTTCTCTTGATTATTAGTGAAGAAGTATTCTCAGATTTCTGGTTACATGTTTGCTTCTAGAACATAGTCCCACCATCCCTCAGACGAACAATATCTCACGGTACCCAGTGAAATGGGGATGTCTCTAGTAATAAGCAAGGGAAGGGAAGCGAGCTTCCAGTACCAGTGGAAATGGTCTCCCCGACGATTAATGTACACTTGAAGGAGGCATGTGGTTCCTGCCCTGACACTGCTGGCTCACAGTGAAGGAGACAGCTATCATCAAATTTCCAAAATGTGTTCGTCGTGATGAGTGACAAAACAGGAAACAAACAGGGGGCTGAGACACAGAGTGGTGTGTGCTCAAGGCAAAGCGCTCCTGTAATGACTTCTCCGTGGAGGTGACATTTCAAGTGACACCGAAGAATGAAAGTGGATCAGCTATGTACTGAGCAGGAGCGATGTGAAGAAGCAAGAGGGAAGACCTCAGCAATCATCGACGAAAACCTCAGACAGAAAATGCAGCTTTTGAATCATTGGTAGAAGAGAGTTGGAGACTGGTAGAATCATTTTGCTGCGCACAGAAACCCAGTCCCCTCTTTTAGACTCCTAGAATGTAGTCAGGTCACTCCCAACTACCTTATTCTTTCCAGGCTGTCTGTTAGACCAGTGCCTCAGAGGTGGCTGGGCCATCCCTGTGTGCTCTCCTTCTTTTCCCCTTCCTTCCCATTTCCCACTGGCTGCATCTTCTATGTGGCAGTGACTCAGCTTTGGTCACTCATTTGAGAAAACCACTGTAGGATACTTGTTCCCATTGTCCCAGAGCAGCCGTGAGCATCATACAGAAACGTGTTAGAAATGTAGACTTGCGAGCCCTCACCCACACCTGCTGACCCAGAAACTCTGAGGGTGCCACCTAGCAATAAGCATGTGGTGTGTTAACAAGTCCTCAGAGTGATTCTGATGCACGTGCAAGAGGAAAAACCATCTTACCAGAGGGGAGATAATGAAAGAAATACAGTACTTGAATGTTCGTGCGGACCAAAATTGGATCTGTAAATGTGGAGCTTAGAAGAAAGGATATATCTCTTAGACTTTCTTAGATGACCTGAGGTACGAATTATTTTGTTTATTGAAATGATAGCTGTAGCAATGGGTAAAGTAAGCTAAGAAGAGAGACTGAGAAAAAAACAGGAAAGTTTGAGGTCCGATAGCTGCCATTTGTCAGTGGTTCTCAACCTTCCTCATGCTGTGATCCTTTAACACCCCTCTCCCCTCCCCCACTCTCATTGTGCTGCCTGTTACCATCTTCTTATGCCTGTGCCTGTGTGATAAAATGAAGTGAGGTGACTGCCATGTCCCAGTGGGTACACTGTGACTGGAGCATTAAGTCACTATCATGACCGTGACTTGAACTTAACTACTCCTGACCCTGGCAGCTGACCTGAGAACCATGATATTTACAGTAATGGGTTGGGTAATATACTTACATACATAGATATGGGATAAAGGGGTAGTTCTGGTCCCAGATGGAACAGTGTGAAATGTTTTCATGCTACTCGGAATGGAGCACACTTTGCATTTTAAGCATTATTTCTGGAAACTTTCATGGACTATGTTTGAGCTGCTGTCGACTGTGGTGACCAGAGACAACTGTATTCCTGGGAGCTGAGTTATGACCACGGAGGATCCTCGAGGCCATTGTCACTGCTAAATCATGACCATGTTAGTATCATCCCAAGAAGGATAAAGCAGCACTTGGGACACCAATGTGGGGTAATTACAGGAAGCAAACTCCTTGATAACATGGTGAATTCCCTGAGAACATGGGTGAGACACCAAATCTATGAAACAAAACTTTCTGGTGTGTCAGTTAATAGATTTATTTGTTTAATCAGATAAATTTAGGATTTCTGTTGCTTGGAGCTGGAAACAGCTTATGTGATACAGTGCTATATGAAGGCTGCTTCTATTTTTAATTGTGAGAGTCACTGATTTATTCCAAATTCTCAAAAAGATTGAAGTATTGTTCAGAAAGTGTTGAAAAGCACTTTTCTAATAAAATGGAATTAGCAATCATATAATCTCATAAGACAACAATAACAAAATGATTTTAGGAATAATAGATTAAGCATTTTGCTTATTTGAAAACAAATATATATTCCAATTAGTGTATATCTCTACAACTCAAGTCATATTCTAATGTGAAAAGCTCACTGCAACTGATTTTTTGAATTCTCATTTAGCATAAGTATGCAAATATTGAAAGTTTATATGTTATCCTTCCCTCAACCTTGAGTCTTTGTAGGAACTGAAATTAAATCTTTGGAAAGAACATCTTGAATATTAAACATGCAAAATACTCTAAACATAAAAACATAGTCACACAAAGTCAATGGTTTGGCTGGTTGAAATATTGGTATCTTAATTTCATTTAGAAACTTGAATGATTAAAATACAGTGAAGCCTTCTAGTTGGAATTGGTGTTATTTACCCCTGGAACACTGAGGTAAGAGAAGAATGCCAGTTTAAAACCCCAGGACTTTGTATGTTAGCTCCATTCCTGGCATCCATTTTCTGGTTACAGATACCTAATCTCCAACTTCCTTAGCACAGTGAAGAAAAATTGGTAACCTATAAAAGTCTTCCAATTCTTTAATTTGAATTATCTTAAATTTCTAAAGTTAAAAATAACTACGGACACATTTTTATAAACATGCTGCATTTAACTCAATTTCGAATTCCAAATGGGTAATTGCTTCTAATTCATAACTTGGTCTCTTTTCAAACATTTCTATTTGGAATTATTTACTGGAAGCAGGTTGGAAGCTTCCACAGAGATGAGTTTTTAATTAAAATACCTGCATGCCATGCACTCAGAGG
This sequence comes from Peromyscus californicus insignis, assembly GCF_007827085.1. NCBI lineage: Eukaryota > Metazoa > Chordata > Mammalia > Rodentia > Cricetidae > Peromyscus > Peromyscus californicus. Next base: position 37,112,771 of record NW_026294413.1, on the reverse strand, counting down.
CACATTTAAGGAGAGGTGAAAATAGATTGTCACAATGAAGAAGGGAGACTTGTTTGTGTGGTAGTTAGAAACAGGATTACAATTAAGCACGATTCCTAAATCAACAACACATTCATTTAATAAACCACGAGATTAGTGTTGTTATTTTTATCAAAATGCCACTGTTGACATTTTTCACTTCCACGGTATAGTTTGTGCTGCAACAGGATTAATGTTGAAGTCTGAAGCTTGTGGAATTTGGTTTCTGCGGCGGTCAGTGTCCTCTAAGGCAGCATGCTTTGTTTATTCGGTGACCAACATCAACACGTGCAGACATGAGAGCAGCGATGAATGAGGAAGGCTGATGAGATGACCCTGTTGATAAAGTACTTGCCAAGCACACCTGTGGACTTTAATTCAAATGCCAAGCAACCATGTTTAAAAAAAAAAAAAAAAAAGTGCAGGAGTGTATATCTGTGATCTCAGGACGGGAGTAGTCGACGGATCCCTGGAACTCCCTGGCTAGCTACCCAAGCTGAAGTGGGGAGTCAATGAGAAAGACAGTTACTGTTGTCAGCCTGCACACATGTGTGCACCAGCATGTATACATGAACATGAGTACACACACACACACACACACACACACACACACACACACACACACACACAGAATAAGGATTTTCTATGTTGCCTCCTCAACACACACATACATATTTCCTTTGATCTATTCTTCTCGTTTGTTCCTTTACCACCCTTGTCCCCAACAAGAGTTATATAACATATATGCCTGCATGACTACCAATTCAGGGAGTCTTCTTAGTATGTGCTCCAGTGACTTTCCTGGTGCTGTGAGAAAAGGTCTTCACAAAGGCAACTTAAAGAAGAAAGGGTTAATTTTGGCTTAAGGGTCCCTAGGGGCAGAGTCCACCATGGCAGAAGTGACATAACAGCAGGATCCGGAAGCTGACTGATCAAGGTTTTATCCCCACACAGGAAGTGGAGAGATACAACGGGAAGTAGGGCAAGGCTCTGTACCTGCCAGGAGCCCTCCCCCACCGTGATGGACTTCCTTAAGCAAGGCTCTAGTTCTGAAAGGTTTTATAACTTCCCCCAAACAGAGCCACCAACTGGGGACCCAGTGTTCAAATACACGAGCCTGTGGGGGGCATTTCTCATTCAAACCACCACAGTCCATTTACCGGCTTCTCTAATTTTAAAAGGCAGTGGCACTTAACCTTTGACTTGGTAAATATGATTCAATTGAGTTACACCGCTGTTCTTCTAAAACTTAAAAAGTAAAATGCCAATATAAATATGTGTTAATTATCACCAGAACTGTTCATTTTTAACTATTAAATTTAAACAAAGAGCAATTGCTGTTTGTTCATGCAAAACAAACAGTGCCTGCTTAAGATCTTTTTGATTAATCTGCTTCCCTGTGTGCACATTGATGAGAAAATAATGCCTCGGGCTCAGCACACACAGCCATGAAATAAAAAAAAGCATGGCTGTTCTAGGCTGCTCATAGGCCTTTCCCCGAAGAAGAGCTTATTTCAGTGGTAAATAAGACAGGATCAACTGGAGGGAAGGAAGTCAAGCTTTGAGGCCCAGGCCAGCACATTGAAGGCTTGGCAGATACAGCCCAGTTCAACAACAAACACTGGGAACAAAAGGGGACTTCACCGCTGGGGACAGTGGCTGTTAGGTAGATGTAGAGGAATTTGCAGGGAAGGTAACAGTTGCCAGATCATACTGGAAATTACATCTGAAACAGGATATCAAGGGGGAAGCGTTTTTAACCACGACTAGTTGAAAATTAGAAACATTTATCTGGGGCTGCGCTCTGCAACAGAGGTCACCTGCCAAGGCTTTAAGGCTTGGGAGAGGAAGATGTATCAAGATAGAGGCTTGTTTTAGACACCCTCTTCCTTATCTTGTCCTATAAACACGTTCACTTGAAATAGGGATCTATAGACAATTTCAAAATGTGAAAATCGCTTGGATTTCTTGTTGAAACTAGTGTAGGGATGGAATTGGATGTTCGGAACATGATATAAAGAAAAATGCCTTCCCAGATTATTGGGGAAAACCACGGGGACAGTCTCAGGTAAACTCAGTATGGGATGGGAATGTCTATTAGATCTGGGGTGGAAGGTGGTATGAAATTTCAGGAGATAAATAGTCTGTACTAGAGAAATGAACTGAAAATATTTTGGTGTATTTGGGGCACTGGGTAGGTCTTATACATTGCCAGTGCTACCAGATCAAGGAAGGGCAGGAGGTGGAATCAACCTCCTGGGAGTAGGGCTGGTGGGGAAAAGGTGATAGGAGAAATACAGTTGCTGGTAGAAAACGCTGGCTGAGGTCCCTCAGGGAACCAAGGTCCTGAGCATTATATAATGAGACACTGGGCGTATTTAGTCTCTGTGTGGGGAAGTTTGCTTCGGGAAGAAGTCCTAAAGACCCAGAAGCCACAGCTCCTGGTGGAGTTATTTAAGATGTCCTCCTGAATGGATTCACTCAGCAACTCCATCTCAAGTTTGAATATTTCACACTTAGTTTGCTTTATGTTGCTGTGATAAACATCACCTGGGGAGTAAAGGGCTTATACAGTCCTATATTGAGGGCAGTTGGGGCAGAAACTCAAGCAGATACTAAAGCAGAAACTGTAGAGGAACACTGCTTACTGTCTTGCTTCCTGGCTCAATCTCCAAGTCTTCCTTTCAATTAGTTTTCTTATATAGCCCAGGCCCATCTACCTAGAGATGGTGCTGCTCACAGAGAGCAGTATATGAGAAAGTCTCCACTTCCAAATTATCACACAGAGGCTTATATTAATTATAAATTTTTGGTCAATAACTCAGGCTTATTACTAACTAGTGCTTACATTTTAAGTTAACCCACATTCCTTATTTACTCTCTGCCACATGGCAGTAACTTTATTAGCATGGCACATTCATCTCCTGCTCCCTCTGTGTCTGTCTGGTGACCTGACTCTGCCCTTCTCCTTCCCACCATCCTTCGTTTGGTTGCCCCACCTATACTTCCTGCCTGGCTACTGGCCAATCAGCATTTTATTAAACCAATTCGAGTGACAAATCTTTACAGTGTACAAGAGGATTATTCCACAACAGAGCAGTGCCCTCTCATGTCAATCATCAGTCAAGACAATCGCTCACAGACATGACCAGAATCTGACTGAGGCAGTTCTTCAAGTAAGGTTCCTTCCTCCAAGGTGACACTAAGTTGTGTCAAGGTGACAATTAAACTATCTATCACAACACTTTTTTTGAATCCTTAGATAAGAAAGTAATGTTGACTCATTATCTTCTCATTCAATTTTGAAGCAGGACAGAGTAACCTGCAGATGAAGGAACCATTGAGACCATTGGAAAGAGAGCTAAGATGGAAAAGGAATTAATAACAACATGGACAGAGTTTGATTCTTAAAGGGAGAAGAATGAACGAATAAATAAATGAACAATAACATTACAGAACAAATCAAGACAGTATACGACCATGACCATCATCTGGCAGTAAGTGAATAAAAAGGAGCGCTTTGTTAAATAGTTATTCCTATAGCAAATATATGCCAAACCAGGCTTGGTGGTGCATGCCTATAATCCTAGTACTTGTTAGGTAAAAGCAGGAGGATTCAAAGAAACATGGACTACACAGAAAGTTCCATGCTAACCTGGGCTACATAGCAAGACTTTAGGACAAAAAAAAAATATATATATATATATATATATATATATATATATATATATATATATAAAATGAACAAAGTCAAAGCAAAGAAACAGACACATGCTGAGAAAAGGTGCTGAGTCAGAGATGAGCTTCAAGAAGGTCCCTGGATGATAAACACATGAGTTAAGAAAAAAGCTAGGCCGGGTGGTGGTGGCGCACACCTTTAATCTCAGCACTCGGTAGGCAGAGGCAGACGGATCTCTGTGAGTTCGAGGCCAGCCTGGTCTACAGAGGGAGATCCAGGAAAGGCGCAAAGCTACACAGAGAAACCCTATCTCGAAAAACCAAAAAAAAAAAGAAAAGAAAAACTAACACTTAATGTGCACCATCAGGTACAAATACAAACTTACCTGAGTCCAAAGGAGGACATCTATTTAGACTTGGGAGCTAAGCACAGCTTCCCAGAGGAGAGAAGGCATGCCAGATGGAATGACGTTCGTATAGAGAAGAGCAGACATTAGTGTCAAGGAGTCCTGGATCAGCAAATCCATTTGAAACCAACGTTCTTGCATTTCTTTTCCAAGAACTTCAGAGAAATGTGTACAGAGATCCTAAAGTAGTTGAAATGAGTTGATGAGGACAGACCTTGGGGAATATGCAAGCCAAGCTGCATGGAGCAAATGTGTCTCCAAGGTGCTGTTTTGCTCCGTCTGCCCTGTCCTTCACCTGACTTCACTCCTGAATAGACCACTTACCTCAAGCCCCAGTGGATTGAGGCTTCAGTGGAAATCCCTGAGATAAAAAAAAATCACACGGGAGGGAGAAGGATTCTGCAAATGGACTCAACATGGACCTCCTTATTTAACTATAGACAAAGCTCCTTTCATTTCATAGTGATTAACAACATGTTTTAAAAATCAACAAACTTAAGAACATTTCTGTATTTGAGAGATAAGTTTGGAGAGGAAGGATGGGACAAAGAGGAGCCTTGACTTCTTCAGAAATTCTGAGTGCTATAGGAACAAAGTTTTAACAGATGAAAGAAAACAGAAATGAACGTTTTTAGAGAGAGAACCCTAATGCTAAGGTGCCAGTCCTTAGCAATCCCAGCAAGTGGAGGGACTGTGGCTTTACTGCTTCCCAGAGTATGCAGAGCCATGTGGGGGACAGAACAGAGAGAGAAATGCTAAGCACCCAAGTATCGTTCTGTAGAGATGGATGGATTATCGTATGAATGAAATTCGCAGTCATGATTTTAGGCTTCTTGTGGTGCCACCACCTCCCCCTATAGAATGACCATGTGAGCCTCTTGTAGGTTGAATGCTACTCTTCTGATTTGCGTCCAGCCCCAGGACTTACTAAATGATAGCACGGCACTGAGAGACTAATGGCATGCGCACTACAAATTGACATGTGCTGGAGTAACTAGGAGGAAGGAATTGTGTTAGTATGCATGCTGCCCTGTAATCAGGAGAGGAAAATTTGAGGCTCTTTGGGGTGAAACTCTAGGGTTAAGGCTAGGGAAAGTACACACCTAAGGGTAGAGAACAGAAGTGAATATGCTTTATTCAGAGCCAGGAAGTTGAAAGAATGGATTATTTTTTATGAGCAATTTGCATACATCCAAAGTAATGCATAATGATTCCCTACCCAGACCAAATAAGGCATTGTGCCAAGATTTTGAAGGAGGGATGCTGCACTGGTTATCAATTGCTCCATAACAAATTACCCAGCATTTAGGAAGCTAGGACAACAATATATACCTGTTTGTGTTGTGTTAGGAATCTGGGAATAGCTTAATTGGGTCTTCTCCTTCAGGCCCTCTCCCAGGCTCAAATGAGGTGACTGCTGAATTGCAGGCAGTCTCCAGGATCATCTAGTCATCCCTGTTCACTCACATGAGGTGTAGGTGTGGGCAAGTTGGCCTTGAGGGTGTGGAAGCAGGAGAACTGGCCCTGCCCCTTGCTGTTTACTGCATAGTGTGGGCTAGCCAGGGCAATGCTGGAGAGGAGAAAGAGGGAGAGCTGGCAGGCTGACTAACCCAGCAACCACCCAGACCCAGAACCAAGCCTGAGTTGGCCCACCCCAACATTTATCTTATCTATGATCTACTGAAGCACATGAAGGGGCTGGTTATTCAGACCCAAAGCTTCGGGATCTCCATGACACAGGACAACAACACGACATCCAACAGGAGTCGTAGTGAGGGTCCAGTATTGATAGTGTAGCAGAAACCAGAGGCCTCGAACCAGACCAATGACTCATTGCAATAAACACTTATAGTAAAGATACATGGACTAAAGGGTATACTCTGTGACTCGCTGTATCACACTACAGCTTCCACAGCGAGATTTTTCTTTTCTTTTAAATTTTATATTATTTTATCTTGAGGGAGAGGTTGAAAGGGCAGAGATCAGATATGAAGGGATGGAGAGATGAATGAGATCGAGATGCATGATGTAAAACTCACAAAAAAAAATCAATAACAAGTTAAATTAGAAAAAAGGAAAAAGAAAGGCTGAACAAGCCAGGGGAAGTAAACCTGTAAGCAGCACCCCACCATGGCCTCAGCATCAGTTCCTGCCTCCAGATTCCTGCCCTGTTTGTGTTCCTATCCTGACTTCTGTGGTGATATTTTATTTGTATGTTAATAAATGATGTTTGCCTGGAAATCAGAGGAAATAGCAAGCCATTAACACAAGTCAGGCAGTGGTAGCACATGCTCTTAATCAATTTGATCACTTGGCAGGCAGGGTCTCTGTGTGTTCAAGGACACACTAGGGAACAGCCAAGAGTGGTAACACATGCCTTTAATCCCAGTACCAACCATAGACACCTGGAGGTTTGTACAGACAGGTAGTGACAAGGAAGTGAGGTAGCTGGACTAAGAGCCAATGAGAGGGTTGAATAGCAAGGCAATAAAGACATGGGTAGACAGGAAGTAACTCACCTTTTGGTAGCTGCAGAGCTGGAGAGGTAAGGTTGTTGGTGGCTCTCACTATTTCCCTGATCTCTAAGACTTTCACCCTTATATTTGGCTCCATGTTTTTTATTTATTAAGACTGTTTAGAAATTCATCTACAGACTTTCTTTGATGATGAAAAGCAATGTGGAAGTGTAAACTGAATATTCCTCCACCCCCCAAAAAGAACCTCACAAAAATAATGAGCCCTGTTAGAGAGCTAGCTAGCTCTAACTCTGGGGACAATAGGCAGAGGTGCAGCTGTGGAAAATGGGGGGGCATAAAAGGCTGGAAAGGCAATCCTTCCATTTAGGCACCGGGAAAATGTGGGGGAAAGAGAAGCCTGGAAGCAGACAACAAAGAAATACTGTTAGGATTCCTCTGAAAATTGTGCAACATCTGCCAGGTAAAGAATTGTAAGATCTGATTCCATTTTGTTGCTAATTACTTATTAATCAGAACTCTTCTCCATCTTGAAAGTCTCTGGGTGGAGTGGTCACAGCTGAACTCTGGGTGTCTGCTACAAAGCTGAAAAGGTGGTTTCCGATAGTTCCAAAACCCTACCCTCCTATTTAGTAATCACCACATTTTTCTGCTTGAGGCACACATTAACTGCCAAAAGGGTTGATTGGTTTGATTATGTCACATGCTCACTACTGAGCCAATAATAGATCCAGGAGAATGTAGTATAACAATTAGCCTTCCCTGATGCTCTTGCCTGTGTGGCTAAGACTGGGAGCTAGTTGTAGTAATTAGTAACATTCACATTCATCACGTATTTCCACTTTACTTCCAGATACCTGGAGTGAGTGTATTTCCCTGTTTCATTAGAATAACTTAGGATCCTGGGAATTTCTTGACCAAGTAAATTGAGAACAAATAAAGGGTGTCACTAAAAAGAAAATGGGGGCTAGAGAAATGGCTCAGTGGTTAAGAGCACTGGCTACTCTTCCAGAGGACCTGGGTTCAATTCTCAGTACACATGTACCAGCTTACAACTGTCTGAAACACCTGTTTCAGGGAATCTGATTCTGGCCTTTGATGGGTGATGTTTCTCTGTATGCTGTAAATATGTTGCTCTGATTGGTTGATAAATAAAACGCTGATTGGCCAGTAGCCAGGCAGGAAGTATAGGTAGGATAAGCAGACAAGGAGAATTCTGGGAAGAGGAAGGCTGAGTGAGGAGACACCAGCCCACCGTCCAGGGAGCAGCATGTAATGACACAGAGGTAAAGCCACCAAACATGTGGCAACATGTAGATTAACAGAAATGGGCTGAGTTTAAGTGTAAGAGCTAGTTAGTAGTAAGCCAAGCAGTTTTAAAAATATAAGCCTCTGTGTGTTTACTTGGGTCTGAGCAGCTGTGGACTGGGCAGGACACAGGTAAACACACAGAGGCTTAGATTCACACAGGAAAACTTTCAGCTACAGGCCTTCATGGGCACCAGGCATATATGCAGGGAAAACACCCATATACATCAAATATAAAATTTTTTAAAGAAAATGGCCTGAAACAGAATACAAATCAGTGGTAGGGTACTTAACTCATATGCATGAAGCCCTGGACTTAATCCTAAATACCACACAAGCAAAATTCAAATAAAAGCAACTTTAGTCAGCTAGAATTCATTTAACATAAAATGAACCCTTACAAATCATATGACTCAATAATTTTTTGTACACTGAGGCTAATATTAATTCCCCGAGCATTTTCATCAGCCTCAAAAGAAATACTATGCACAGTAGGGGATGCTCTCCATTCCTCTCTTCCTGCCTATTCCTGAAGTATTTTCGTTTCTACTAATTTACATATTCTGGACAATTTGTGATAGGTAGCCTTTTGTTATTGGCATTTGGCTACCTCCTTCACATAATGTTCTAAGGATTGTACACATTTTAAAAAGGTTTTTTAAAAAAAAAAAAAAAAAAAAAAAAAAAAAAACAAGTTTTCACTTTGTATGCCAGGCTGACCTTGAATGTACTGTGTAGCACACACAGGCTGGCCTGAAACCTTCAATCATTTTACCTCAGTCTCTAGAAGGCTGGGATTACAGCCATGTGCTCAGCTACTTCATGCCTTTCTGTGATAAAATACTATCCCACTATATGGATACGCAATGCTGTGTTTAATCATCAATTCATGGGCTCTTGGGTTGTTTCTGACTTTGGGGCTGAAGACTTTGTGGGGACATATGTTTTCAATTTACTTGGTTATACTCATAGGAGGGTGGCTGCTGGGACATGTAATAATGGTTTTCCCCAGGAAACTGCTGACTACGATTCTAAACTCTTTGGGGGAGAATTGCCAATGAAGCAACTAAGTGCTTCCCAGAGTTCTTACACCACTTATTATCCCATAAGCAACACAGAAGGGCTCTAATCTCTCCACTAACACTACTTTTCTCCTAGCCTTTCAATCTCTGTATCTTTTTGTGTCTCATTGGGATTTCTGTTTATATTTTTTCAGTGGCTAATGATGCTCAGCATTTCTTTCATTTTTGTGTTATCTTTGGAGATACGTCTATTTAAATTCTTTGCACTTTTTTTCAGTTGGGTTGCCTTTTTATTGTCAATTTACTACATTGTAAGAGATTTTATATGTTCACAAATCAAATTCCTTCTTAGATATGTGATTTTAAAACATTTTCTCTTATTGTTTGGGTCATCTGACATTCATGTATTTTTACTTTTGATGAAGTCTGGTTTATTTACTTTTTCTATTGCTTGTATCATGTACAAGAAATTACTTGTTGAAAGACAAATGCATTTTCCTATTTTCAAACATTAAAAATAACTTTAGGAAAGATAAATCACTTGTTTATATGACAGGCAAGAAACTAGAGGGCATGAGATTTATTCCTATGTTAGGAATTTCGCAGCTGCTGGGCACAGTGGTGCATGTCTTTAATCCTAGCACTTGGGAGGCAGAGATAGGGCAGATCATTGTGAGTTCAAGGCTAGTCTGGTCTACGTAGTGAGTTCCGGGGGAGCCTGAGCTACATAGTGAGATCCTGTCTTGAAAACAAGCAAATGAAGCAACATCAAAAAAGGAATTTCACAGCCTTGGGTTTACATCCAACTTTGTATTTGTATTTTACACTTGGCTTTTTTACTGGGGACTAGGATCCATTTTAGTTAATTCTTATGTATAAAGAGAAATGGTGGTCCCATTTCGGCACTTTCCACGTGGAGATCTAGCTGTCCCACCAAGTGTTGGAAAGACTCTCTTCCTCACCAGTTGTCTTTCTGTCCTTTCTGAAGTCAACTGAGCACAGATAGATGTGAAGATTTCCTTCTGGGCTCTTCTCTTTGTTTCCTCCATGCATCTGGCTCTCATCAATAATACCATGTGCCTCCTGTGAGAAAGTCTCGGGAGCCAGTGAAGGATTTGCAATACTTCATTCTCCTGCTTCATTGGCTGGAGCCAGTGTGGGGCTCAAGACAGAGAATAACTTGGAGAATAGCTCTTAGCCAAAGTACGTAAGGTATACAGTGTAAGTGAGGATCAAACTTTTATTTGAACTTTTAATGCTTGAACATTCTTTGTGTACTAGCCTGGCCTGTCAAATGCAGCATTGAAACGGACAAATTTCCAGAGGGTAGAGAAGAAATCCACAAAAAAAGCCAGAAGAAGGGAGATGAGAGGCGTGCTGGACAAGCAAACCTATCATTATAATTTGGAGCCCTAAGGGCTTCCAGCTGGCTTCTCTCCTGTTTCATATTTCCTGAGGCAGCCTGAGAAAGTTTTCATTACCCGACACTGTCAATCAATATGACTGACTACTGCATCCTGGATAGTGAGGTATTAGGGATTCATTGGATGTGTGGTGACTCTACCTTCAGAATCCTACCTCTCAATTAAGGAAGCAGAAAGTATACAAGAAAAACAAAGCACAATGTATATACTGCTATCTTACAGTTGGTGCTAGACAGATTTAAAGGGGGAAGCAGTGGGTACAAATTAGGACATTTAAGTTACGTCTCACAGAAAAAAAAATTGAGATAATCAAAGAAGAAAGGGAGGTTTTGGGAAATGTGAACAGACAGGTAGGCAAAAGGGTCCGTTTGTGCTTGGGGGACAATAAATGGGTAGACCAGTGTATAAGTAGACCTGTTAAGAAATAATCAAGAGTTTGTGGGCTAGATCAAGGAAGTTCATAAATGATCAGCCTGTTGTATTTTCTATAGGCAGTGGAGAAATAGTGAGAGAAGTTTTGCTTTTGTGAAAGTAATCAGATATCATTCCAGGCACTCAAAGCAGCAAAGGTAATTAATTCTACTTTCTCACTTCTAAAATGACTACCAAGGCTAATGCATTTTATCTGCCTCAGGTGGCCAACACAGCCCATAGACACTGGACGGAGGAGCCAATGACAGTGATCCCTGTGTATGCAGCTTCTGTATCTGTGTCTTTACCCAACCTCAGATCACAAACATTAAAATAAATAGATAGATAGATAGATAGATAGATAGATAGATAGATAGATAGATACGAGCTTCCATCTCAGCTGGTCTTCTTTGCTCCAGGCAAACAGTTCTATTTATTCATTATCTCTCAAGCACATTAATGTTTCTTTGCCTATCTCCCTGTTCACATATACACGCAGATAATTTTTTATTTATTTGTATGTATGTGTTTGTGTCGGGGGGGGGGGGGCACGCACACGCTCGCCTGTGGAGACCAGAGGTCAGTATCTTCCTAAATTACTTCTCTGTCTCGTTCTTTGAGAACTTGCCAATTGGCAAGGCTGGCTGGCCAGCAAGTTCCAGGGGTTCTCCCGTTTCTGCTTCTCCACAGTTAAATTACAGGCTTGAGCCTCTGCACTTGGCACTTTACAGAGGTGCTGGGGATGTGAACTAAGGTCGTCATGCTTGGACAGCAAACATTTGAGAATTCCTCCAGCCACAGACCTTTTAATCTTGCCGTTTTCCCCTAAACAATCCAACATTGCAATGTTGCAGTCTATACCACATGTGCATTGTAGAAGATCTGTGATAATGTAAAGTAATGTAAAAATGATAAAGTACATGGGAAGATGTGACTAGTTTCTGTGTAAATACAGTATCATTTCATAGAAAGGATTTTAGCACCCCTAGACTAAGTGATTTTTTTAGGGAGACATGGAATCAGTCCCCATCTCTAGATACCAAAGGCATACCATATTTCACCGTCATTCCCTCAAGTAGTCGCTAACTGGCTGAATCTCGCAGTTTTTGTTTTTTTATATCTAATAGCATAGTGCCTACACACTCAAGGATATAGTGTATCAAAATGGTCAAAAAGCATATTGCACGTGGGATTTAGATTTTGGATTCAATGGAGCCTTACAGATTCCAGAGACAAATGGCAGAAATTAACAGTGAAGGAAATTGAAGACTCAACCATCTGAATGTGGCAATCAGGAGCCGTTTTGAGTGAGAGTTAGCAAATATTTTCCCAACTGTCAGTTCTCGGAACCATGCAAACAGACTCTGCGTAAGTGAGTGCAGCAGTGAACCTGTGTCTCTGTTAAACCACAGAGAAATGAAATAAGCTGATTTAAAATTTCTAAAGAGAACTTAAACCACCTGCTAAGTTGTAGAATTTAATTTGCAAGATGAACACTTGGCAATGTGACACTTCTTTCATAGCTTCATTTGCTGTTTTAATAAAAATGTTCACAATGCTTTGGTTCCATCTGTTAAAGAGGGGAAAACAGCTAACTGCTATTCAAACAACAAAAAATACAGCTTTCTAGAAAACTATATCCAGCACCACCAAAATGTAAAGCAGTATTTATAAATTTTAAACTTCTGCCTTTGCTTCTAAAAAATGCTGTACTAATTGTGCTGCATCTTGGACTCAACCTATAAATAATTTATGCAAAAATTTTAAATTTAAATTATTCTCCCACACTCCAAATGCAAACAAATGCTTCAAAGTTATCACGATCGTGAATCTCACTGCAGCAGGCTACAGATTTTCATTATAACAATTTGTAAGCAAATATTTGGTTATTTTTATAAGCCACAAATCTGGCTGAAGGAGAAAATGATGTATAATAAACAAAAACTGTGCAAGTTACAAAGAACGTTTGTTGCTACATTTCTAGATTGGAGATAACAGTAAGCTATGGTACAGCAGTCTCCCTATGTTAGTGATTGAATTTCTATAGGGTATTTTTACCCCTCAAACAGATCAAGATTTTTATAACTTTCAGCAATTCTTTCTCAAGCACTAACTCAAGTATTTAGTGTCATGTTGGTATATAGTAGGCACAGTTTATGTGTTCGTTGATTCAGAGAAACACAGTTGTATTCAGTGCTGCATCAGAGACAATGAGAAGAGAGGCATGGAAATGGGAACAGAATGTGAATTAAAAAAGAATGGTGAGACATAGTGGCACATGTGTAATCCAAGAATTTGCAAACCTGAGGCAGAGGGATGGTGAGTTCAAAGCCTGCCTGGGCTATACAAAGGAGAAAAAAAAAAAGGGAGGGAGCTTTCCAACTTTCTATCCAATAGTATCATCTCCGACATTAGCACTAACCTGTCTTGCCTAGGGGCTCTGGTAGAAGAGCAAAGGCTCAGAATGACCCATTAGAGCAATGGTTCTCAACCTGTATGTCATTGACCCCTGGGGATCTGTTTCACAGGAGTCGAATATCAGACATCTTGCATATCAGATATTTACTTTACAATTCATAACAGTACCAAAATTACAGTTATGAAGTAGCTACAAAATAATTTTATGATTGGGAGTCAACACACCATGATTAAAGGGTCACAGTATTAGGCAGATTGAGCAGTACTGCATTAGAGGGTCTGTAGAAGGTGCTGGGTCTTTCCGATGTGTTCTCCTCCTCTCAGAAAACTGTACTTCCCTTTCCTGAGAACAGGAGATGCAGGAGCTTCCTTTTGTGACTGAATATTGAATTTGATGCAAGATGCCATGGCATAGTTCAATAGATCCAGAGAATTCGTCTCTGGAAATGTGTTTTAGATATTTGAGTTTAAGGTTTAAACCATTTAAAGGTAAAGAAATTGAAGTTTAACAAGCATGATTAGCTAGCTAGTCAGCTGCTTACCCATGGAACAAAAAATAGGTACAATATTTTCTTATGATCACTCCAAATTCTAACTCATTTACACATTATAAGAAGGAAAATTTTAAAAAATGAATTATTTTGTTATAACTGTAATTAATGAGGCAATTCCACATAATTTATCTGGTAATCAAGAAAGGTTTATTTCTGGGGTAACTTATAGCCAATAGGGGTAGGTTACAGGATCCAGGAGGGATGAGGTACCTACCATCCAGCAGAGAACTCTGGCTTGGTCTCCCATCCAGCTTCCAGGACCACAAGGTATCCAGAAGGGGCCAGCACATACACACCTGAGTCTTAAGGGGTTCCCTTTCAGCCAAACCCCAGGGGCAGATCATAGGCAGGTGTGGCAGTTACTTGCTGTCACTCTAGGGGCCATGTTTCAAGATCAAAGCTGGAACAGCTACGCACTACATTTTGTTTTTACATAGTAATTGTATAATGACAATTCTACCTATTGACTATTTTAAGATGGGGCTAAAGTATCCAAAAAAAAAAAAAAAAAAGGATACTGTGTGAAGAACAACATGACCTAGAACATTCCATACACTTAGTAGGAAAGCCTAAACTACTGGAATAGTTATGAAATTTGCTTGATTTTATATCTCCACGTTTGAAAATGGGTATAATAAAACTTTCCTTGTTCACAGATCTGATTCGATGTCCTCTTCTGGCTTCCTTGAACACCAGGCATGCTTATGGTGCACATGCATACATGTAAGCAAAACACCGGAACACCCGAAAATAAAAAATAGGGTGAAAATCAATTAAGTAGACATGACATAGACCTCTGGTCTTCACATACACACATGTAAGTACTACATACACAAATACAAAGGTGGCCTAAACAACACCAGGTAACAGTTTTTCTCCTAGAATTTACACTGTATTGGGTATCAGAAGTAATGGAGACCTGAGACTGGGCATAGTGGCTCAGGGCTGAAATCCCAGCACTCAGAAGGCTAAAGTGTGTGTGGGGGGTGGGGGGATTCAAGGCCAACCTGGGCTAAATCTTGAGTCCCTGTCTCAAACAAAACAAAACAAGAAGTATGAAAGCAGCTGGACGGAGTAGGAGTGGTGTCTGGTGATATTTTATTTGTACTAAAATGTGATTTGTATGTTAATAAATAAAGTTGCCTGGGGGTCAGAGCTAATAGCAAGCCTTAGCAGAAGCTGGGCGGTGGTGGTGCATGCCTTTAATCCCAGCTCTTGGGAGGCAGAGCTAGCAGATCTCCGTGTGTTCAGGGATACAGCCAGCATGGAGACACATGCCTTTAATCTCAATACCAACCATAGAAGACCTGGAGGTCTGTACAGACAGACAGTGACGAGGAGGTCATATGGTTGGGTTTACAACCAATGAGAAGGCAGAACAGAAACACTATAAAAAGACAGACACACAGGAAGTAGGTCTCTTTCGGAGAGGTAGGGCAACAGCGACAGTGAAGGGTAAGGTTTTTAGCTCTTAGCTATTGTTCTGACCTCTTGGCTTTCATCTCTGTATTGGCTCTGTGTTTCTTATTTAATAAAATGGTTGGTTACCCCTACAGTGGTGTAGGGGGCTAGATGGTAAAACCTGAAAGATCAGAGAAGCAGAGGAACAGCCTCCACTGACTTCCTATCTCCTCCAAAAGGGCCCAAATCCTCTCTCAGCTCCACCTTACTACTTCCTGTCTCCTATCTGTCTACAGTCCTCCAAATCTCCATGGTTAATTTTGGTCAGCTAGTGGCCAGCTCTGCCTTCTAACTCCAAGCAAGCTTTACTTGTCAGAACACAATAAAAATATCACCTAACATTTAAGCATTTGTCAGAACACAGTAAAACTATCACACAACATTTAAGCATTGTAACTAGAGTGCTTTGTCAAGTGCAGAATGATAAACCTAGAATATCCCTGTCAATGTAGTCATGGTTGTTTTACTAGCAATGCTCTGAGCCTTTCTACCGAAAACAAGGGCAAATAGTAACCACAGGAAAATCTTACTCACTAAAAGCCATTTCTTAGAAAAGAAAGTGCTATGGTACATATGTGTGCATGTGCACACACACACACACACACACACACACACACACACACACACCAGTAACACTCAAGAGCTAAACATTCAACTGGATGTGGTAATCACAATTGCAAATCCTAGTACTTTGGAGGTGGAGGCAGGAGGATCAGGAATTCCAAGTTGTCCTTAGCTACAAAGCAAGTTTGAGGCCAGACTGGTTAAATGAATGACACTCTGTCTTAAGAAAAACAAAAAGAAGAGAAGGAAAGGGGGAGGAGAAGGAAGGGGGAGAGATGACGAAAAGAAAAAGAAAACCTCAAAAAGAAGGAAGGAAGGAAGGAAGGAAGGAAGGAAGGAAGGAAGGAAGGAAGGAAGGAAGGAAGGAAGGAAGGATGGATGGAAATGCTATGAAATAGTTAATATTTGTAGAGAGGACTTCATAAAGAATAGCGTAGTCAGCTAGGGCGGAGATAGAAGAACAATCCCATTCACCCCGTGGCTCAAACAATGAGCAGATATCCTGGCATATTTGGAGGTTGGCAGCACCAGATCAGGGTGGCAGGAGGAGAGTTTTCTTGGGAGGGCTTCCTCCTTTAACCAGTTTCCAGCTCCTCATCTTCTGGCTGTGTCCTCACTTGGCAGAAAGATAGCTAGCCCACCTCTTATTATCAGAGATACCAGTTTCATTCCTGAAGCCTTCATCTTCAGGTTATAATACAGGAAGTCCCTACCTTCAAATACTGCCCTCCTGGGATTACAGATTCCGTGAATGGATTTGGTGGGATGGGGCACAAACATTCAGCCTATTACAGCAACCTTATTTTGTTTATTTCTTTTTGAGATGGGATTTCTCTGCATAGCCCTGTCTGTCCTGAGACTCTCTCTGTAGAGCAGGCTACTCCTAGACTCACCTGCCTCTGCCTCCCTAGTGCTGGGATTAAAGGTGCGGGATACCATGTCCAGTCTACAGCAACTATATTTAAGATGAAATATAAAACAATTATTCGTGTAAAAAAGAGACCACAGAGGAATACTACATTATAGTATTTCAAAATAATGGAAAGAAATAAACACGTGATGTGGCAGAACCTGATTCAAACAGCAGAGAGATGTAGATGTAAGGCCCTTGTTTCATTCCCAGCATGTGGGGTTGGAAACTGGTTCACAAGTGAAAACACATGGGGCCAATGAGGGATAAAAGAAACAGAAATTAGAAAATGCTTATTCAAGATCAAGCCCCTATCTGAAGAACTGTGGCATTTGACGGCTGCAGTGGGAGGGATGGTCGGCTTTCTGCAGGGATACAGCTGTTGGGAGGTTGCCCATACCCCAATAGGTTGTTCCATAACCATGTGTGTACAGGTAGCACTACGTGACTCAGGTTTTAAAAAGAGTCCATGAAGTTGGGAAGGAGAAATTAGAGAGGAAGGCAGGGATGTGTGTGTGAGATGAATTTGATCACAATGTTTTCTATGCACTGCCGTAACTTGCTTTCTGTTGCTGTGATAAAGACACTGTGACCAAAGTCATTTGGGGAAGAAAGAGTTTATTTAGCTTATATATGCTGGGTCACAATCTACTGAGGGAAGTCAAGGCAGGAACTTAAGGCAGGAACCTGGAGGCAAGAACTAAGCAGAAGCCTTGAAAGGAAACTGATTACTGGCTTGCTCCTCGTGGCTTGCTCATCTGTTTTCTTATACCACTCAGGAATACCTGACCAGTGGTGGCACTGTGCCCAGAGGACAGGACCCTCTCTTGTTAATTATCAATCAAGAAAATGCTCTACAAACTTGCCTACTGGTAACCTGATGAAGACATCTTCTCAATTGAGGTTTTTCTTCCCAGATGACTCTAGCTGGTATCAAGGTGACAAAAGCACTCACCAGAACATGCATGTGTGAATATCCCAAACAATAGAAGATAATTAAAACGATATAAGAGGGAAAAGCCTCATAGAACATTTTTGAAAACATTTCATGTTCAAAGAAATGAAGAAATAAGATACGCCTGGGCCTTTGTTGAAGAAATTACTGAAGAGTTATCTTCACTAATCCAGAACGAGGAAACAAAGCAAAGAGCCTGCAACAAGAGTTAAATATTTTTACCAAACAGAACAAAGACTACAACAAAGAGATCAGCATGGCAGAAAACGACTTTCCGTATTCTCACAATTTAGGAATTGTCTAATAAATTAGGAGGATATGGGATAGGGATGGTGATTGTTTCATCTATAATATCAGAGATATAATTTCACAAGTCATTATTTCAGGTTGATAGACAAACAATAGGAGTAAAAGAAAATTTAACCAACACTAAGAAATACAATTTTATTGATTCATAGTGCAGACAAAGAGCTGTCAAAAGTCATAGAGAAAATATGTTATTATCATCACTGGTTTTCATATAGAACTAATGGTATCTAAAGAAATAATGATAAATAGGAAAATAAAAATATAGACTTTCTTAAATATAAATATACTACCCATGCATGAAGCAAATTACTGTGGAAAGACTTGAAAAAAATACCTGTCCTCAGAAAGAACAATACGATAGACCAAAGGCCAGACACATCTTTCATGTCAATAAATGTAAATGAATTTGACCCACCTAATATAAAGAAAAACTTTTCACATTGGAGACCAAAGGAAACTTTCAACTTTGTTCTGCATTCAGGAGACACATCTAAAACTTTCAGAAGAGTTAAAATTAAAGTAGTTCTTGAGATGTCAATATCAGATACAGTGGAATTCAGGATGAAAAGCGCTTTACAATAAAGGTCTTTTATAATGCCAAAGGGGACAATTGATAGTGAAGATATAAAAGTCATGAAAATCTATGCTCCAATCAAAAGCAGTAACACTCATGAAGCTGAAAGGATAGAAATTACAAGGAGAAATGAACAAAAACACAGGAGTATAAGAGATTAAGGTCTTAAAAAGCCTGGAAAACTTTATTTTTAAAAGTGACTCCTAATATTTTATTTTTTATTGTGTGCAACATCATGTTTTGAAGGTCTGTTTAAATTTAGCCAAATAACAAATGCATTTCATTAATTAGCACCTTTGAAATGAAAACTTATAATACCCACCATTTACATATTTCAAGAATGTATCTGCCTTAGTTTGCTCTCTTTTGTTGTGATAAAACACTGACCAAAGCCAGCTTGGGGAGGAAATGGATTATTTGGCTTGCAGACCGCAGTCTCTTATGAAGGAAAATCAGGGTAGGAATTCAAGGCAAGAGCCTGGAGCTGAGAACTGAAGCAGAGGCTGCGGAGGATACCATGATTGTCTTGCACTTCAGGCTCATGTCCAGCTGTCTGTCTCACACTTCCTGGGACTAAATGTCCAGGAGTAGCACTGCCCCCAGTGGGCTGGACCCTCACACATAAATCAATAATCCAGAAAATGCTCAAATAGACTCGCCTTCCATCAGTCTGATGTTCAGGCGAGACTCCCTCTTCCCAGATGACTCTACTTTTGTCAAGTTGACAAATAAAACAACAATAAAAACCTGACTAGTACAATATCAAAAGCTATAGCTACCTTTTGTACAACAGGGCTTTTGAAACTGATTTCTTTTACCCGTTATAATTAGATATTATTTAACCAACATTTCCCCCTACCAATAAATGCAATCTTTAGTATCTATCATTGAAGTTGGGCTTTGGAGCTAGCTCTGTCATTAAAAAACAGTCTGTAAAAGCTCAGACATACATGTGCACTCCTCATATAAACATGTGCATACATATACAAATGTACATTCATACAGAGAATGCTTGTTGAACATTGATCCTGAATAATCAAAAAACATTGTTTTCAAATGTCTATGGAAGGGCTCATGACAATTGATATATTTTAGATCACAGAGTAATCCTCAATGGATGTATTTTATCACAAACAACTTTATGATCATAATGAAGAAAAATCAGAAATAAACCAGAAATCCAAAGGTGACTTCATGTGGTAATATAAAAGATTTTATTATGTCTAATTAATGCAGGCAAATAAGAAACATTTTATAGGGTTCTTAACTTGAGACATGTTCCCCCCAAAAGGGCAGTAATATGAAATAACACAATTTATAAATAAATAAATAAAATGATAGGAAAAACAGAAATATTAATTAATAAAAGCAGGATTAAAGAACAGAAAAATAGAAAGGATAAATCTGAAACTTGAGTCTTGGCAGGAAAAAAAGTAGCTGGTTTAATAAGGGAAAAACAAGGGGAATATAATTATGCAAACTAGTAAATGACAATGTGAGAGTAACCCCAGAAGGAAGTCATTCAAAGGATTCTAAAAGTATACCATTCTATGCAAATAAATGGAAAAATCTGGATAAAATGAATAAATTACCATGAAAAGATAGGCAGTGCAAATGTACCAATTTCTAAGAACTACCAATTGTCAGTCATCTTCTCAAAAAATTTACCAGCCACAGACAACTTTACAGTAATTTCTGTGAAACATTTCAGGCAAAAAAATGATTTGTGTGCCACAGGACTATTCCAAGGATGGGAGCAGTTTAAGTTGTAAGCCTGTGTTTCTCATACTGGCAAGGTCTATAGAGAGAATTAAGCACAGAGGAAGAACTCATATAGAACACTTAATATAAAGGAAAGACATTTGTGATGATTAGTATTGTAGTGATGAAAGAAAATGACTCCCAAAGGGAGTGCCACTATTAGGAGGTGTGGCTTTGTGGAGTAGGTATGGTATTGTTGGAGGAAGTGTGTCACTGTGGGGGTGGGCTTTGATGTCTCATATGCTCAAGATACTGCCCAGTGTCTCAGACCACTTCCTGTTGCCTGCAAGATGTAGGACTACCAGCTACTTCTCCAGCACTACGTCTGCCTATATGCCACCGTGTTCCACCATGATGATAATGGACTCAACCTCTGAATTGTAAGAGAGTCATCCCAATTAAATGTTTTCCTTTATAAGATTTGCCATGGTCATGGTATCTCTTCACAGCAATAGAATCCATAACTAAGACAAGTATTTACGACAGGTTTTTGTACATTAATTTCTTAATTTAATGTGGTCTTGATTAAAACACTAGGGATTTATTTCACCTAGAAAACTTGCCCCTATATTTCACATAGAAAAGTATAAACATCAATAACAACAAAAACCTAAATAATTAAACATGATCTTTTTTATATACTTTAATTTTTTCATACAATATATTTTGATCATGTTTCCCCTTCCCTAACTCCTTCCAGAACATCCTCGCCTCCCTGCCCACTAAGCTTCATGTTCTTTCTCTCACTCTCAAATAAAAACAAAAAAAAAAATCCAAAAAACACCAAACAAAAAATGAAAATCAAACACACCAAAAGCAGTAAGACAAAGAAATGTCAAAATGAAACAAGCCCTCCCTCCCCACACACAAATGGGGCTCATGAGGAAGAGGAGGAAGAAAGATTGTAAGAGTCATAAATGCTTAATGACTCCAAGGAAGCAGTGTCTTCCAGGTACAAGAGGCCTGGTGCACAAATGAATTCACAGAGGCTGTGACAGCACCCATAAGACCTACACAGGTTCAAGGCAGATGGAGTCCCAGCACTGAGAGAAGGTGGGAACAGGGTACAACCCCAAACCAAGAATCTATTTGCAATTAATACCTGCAAATAAATTTTGTCCACTGGAGTGTCAGTGGGTGTATCAACTACACTTCAAAGAAGGTCCCATGTCCAGGAAAAATTGAGCAACACAAAACATAAAGATTCTTTTTCTTTCTTTCTTTTTTTTTTTTTTTTTTTTTTTTTGGTTTTTCAAGACAGGGTTTCTCTGTGCAGTCCTTGCTGTCCTGGAACTCACTCTGAAGACCAGGCTGGCCTCTAACTCACAGAGATCCACTTGCCTCTGCCTCCTGAGTGCTGGGATGAAGGTGTACACCACCACCACCCAAGAAAGATGCTTAATGCAAGAAACAAGAATGAGACAGCTATAACAGTACAAGATATTAAAATATTACTAACACATCTAGAAACAGCACCTCCAATTGATCTAATAGCTGACCTCCCATCAGCCACTACCTCTTAGCATCTTCAAGCTCAAGTCCAAACTTCTAACACATGGATCTTAGGGAGACAAGCCATTTTTAAACCACAGCACCTCACGGAATGCAGCATTGTAAGACAACCTCTAGACCTCTTGCCTTGCAATGCATGCCCCATGCTACCCTTACCATTTGATTATGAACAGGATGTATGAATATTTGTCACTGTTGTGGTTAGAGGAGGCTATGTGCTGCTATAGGGGAAACGCTAAGACATTTTGCCAATGTGAACAAGGTCTTTCTTTTTTCCTTTCTTTTTTGACATAGGGTCCACTATGTAGTATTGACTGGCCTAGAACTCTCTATGTAGACCAGGCTGACCTTGCACTCAAAGAGATCTGCCTGTTTCTGCCTCCCAGGTGCTAGGGCTAATGGCATGTGGCACCATGCCCAGCTTAAGGTTTCTGGTAAGTTGATTTATCAAAGAAAATATGTCTAGTCTAATTGAGTTGAGCCTTTTGATGAGGATTTAGATGTTCTGGTTTATCCTGCTGCTACTGACAAAGCAAACATTGATACTGAAAGGAAATCACGTGACAAGGAATTGTGGCGACCTCTCAGAAATAAGAATGATCCTTGGCAGATAGCATGAAAGAGTAAGTTTCTGATAGCCACAAAGACATGAAGAAGCTAAAAAACCATGTAAGTTTAAGAGGGGCAATACTCAGCTAGCACCAGAAGTTGGCCTGGGAGACTCTGAGCAAAGGACTGTCTATTCCTTGTCTGGCCTTCCTGCCCACAACTGAAGAGTAATGGACCTGTGTTGTATTAAGTCACCAAGTTGCTGTAGTGTGCTAGGTAGCAAGAGATAGCAAGTATACACTGAACCCAAATTCCAAAAGGATGAGTAAATTGAATGTAAAATCTAGAGCCATTAAGCAAGGTAGGATGTATGCAAACATATTTGCATGTCGGTAATTTAGCCAATCATATTGTGATTCAGTGGCTTTCAGTATGGTCATTAAATTTGTAACCTAGAGTTACCAGAAATGAAAATCCATGATAATTTAGAAATGAAAAACAATGACACACCGGGGGACCAAAAGGTTCTGTGGTATTCAGTCAATGTTAGATATTTAAAAAAGGGGGGGAATTTTGGATTTATTTATTTTACTTTATGTATATGACTGTTTTATCTGCATTTATGTATGTGCACAATATGTTCCTAGTAGATGAAAAGGTCAGTAAAGGGTGTTGGATCCCCTGGAACTGAAGTTAATTGGTGGTTGTGAGCCTTCAGGTGGCTTCTGAGAATCAAATCCAGATACTCTGCAAGACCTACAAGAACTCTTAAGCACTGAGCCTTCTCTGCAGGCCTAGACTTTAAATGAGTGATATATACAGCCACCACATTAGAGAAAAAAAAATAAACCAAAAGCACAAATACAAAGATGGCAAGAAAAAGTAACCAATAAATCTATAGTTGAAGAAACATTTAAACAGGAAAACAAAAATACAAAAACAAAACATAATTAGAATTGAATCTAAAGATTTTAGATAGAAACGTAGACAAACATCAGACAATTCTGACCAATAAAAAAAGAGAAATCATAAGGAAACATTTACTGCGTGTTTTGATAAACATCTTTAAATTACGATAGAACTTTAGGTTCAACTAAGTGTTTAGAAGAAAGACCCCATTGAGTGGGGGCTGGGAATATGGCTCAGTCAGTAAAAAGCTTGCTTACCAAGAGTGGACAATAGAAAGCCAAGGTGTTTAATGGAGCCTTTTAGAAAGATTGGAAAACTGAAAGAGATGTTATGGTCCTACATAGGAAGGTACTGTAACCTAGGTGTGGTGACTTTATAATGTAATCTAACTCTTCAGTACACTTCCAACCAAAAGTCAGTTTGATTTTGAATCTAGATTAAGGAGAGTCTCACCACCTAATCAAATAACAAATATGAGTCATAATAATGCTAAACAAGAATACCAAAACCACCTTACAACAGATGGTATTTCAGAATTACCTTCTTCTAATTCTGACACAGCTCTCAGAGGTTGATGGTCTCATCACTTTTTAACAGATGAAGAAATTGAGCCTGAGAAACATTAGACAACATATAAATAAGAGGGCCAGCCAGTCAGTCTGGCTTTAACACATGCCATTTGAACTCAAAGCCAGCCTTCTACCATAAATATGGCTTCAAGTTCACACAGCTGGTCAAGCAATGCACATTTAATAACTGGTGTTGAGACAACTAAGGTATCACTTGGAGGAGAATATAATTAGATCCTTATATCCCACCTGACAGTGAATCCAGATCCAGAGTGATTAAATACATATAACATGTGCATTTCAGAGAACAGACCAATATTCACATAATCACACGAGAAGGGATTTATTTCTAAGCATAACATTAAGGAGTATAATATAATAAGTTAATTAAAACTATTTAACATTTAAGTCTACTTCTACCCAGTAATTAAGCAAATAAATGAATATCAAGTAAGCACACACTAAAGCCCACCAAGTTAAAATGTCAATTACAAGGTAGGAAAAAAATGCAACAATTTGAAAGGCAAAGGTAATATATTATAAAGCCCTGTGACTAAATAAATAAAAGACCATCATTTTGTAGACTTCAGTGCTTTTTAAGACAAGCTCCATGAGATGTTAAGTTAAATGGTAATGTCCTCGGAAGAGAGTGTGAAGAACTATTGTGAAATTCATGGAGGTCTGTAGATTGACAGGCTATTAAAATTATTCAGGGACTCTCCAGGGAATATGATTTCTTTTTCAAATAGTCATCCAAGAATGTTTATCTACTCCTTATCTGGATCAGTTTCTAGGGGCACAGTGGTAATGGAGCATCCATTTCAGGGGTAATAAGCTAGGAATTAAGGAGAGTGAGACAATGAGGCACAGCAGCAAAGGAGAAATCTCAATTAAAAGTCAGACCTGAGCAGGCTGACTCATGAACAACAATTAGCCACGAAAGAGTCCTCCAGGGAGGGAAATTTTAAGAAGATTCTCAAAGACAAGAAACCAGTCAATTTTATGACAGGAAGTAAATT
This sequence comes from Peromyscus californicus insignis, assembly GCF_007827085.1. NCBI lineage: Eukaryota > Metazoa > Chordata > Mammalia > Rodentia > Cricetidae > Peromyscus > Peromyscus californicus. Next base: position 37,087,965 of record NW_026294413.1, on the reverse strand, counting down.
TTACAGAGACTGGAAGGTAGATGGAATTGTGGTAGTCAAGTAAGTAATGATATCATCTTGGACTAAGCTGACAATGGTAGAGATACAGGAAGGTGAGTAGACTATATATTTTGGAGGTAGGTTTACAATTTGCTAATTTAGATGCTGTGGGATGAGAGAATCAGTGATAATGTTAATATATTTTATGATACAACTGGCTCTTAATTGATGGTGTTACTGTTAACTCAGAGGACAAAAGTTGAGAGGAAAGTAGATAATTTTGATGGAAGATAAATTAGTAGAGCCCGAGATTCATGGATTACCTGCTATGATAGGTTTGAGATTCCAAAGATGTCTAATGAGAGATGTCAAATAGCCAGATATGAGGGATGTATTTGTTTCTTTGTTTATTTGTTTTAGATTTGATTGACCTTTAATACAATCGAATTATTCTCCAGATTAGCAATCAGTTTGTCTGTGAATGTGAAGGTTAGTTTGTACAGGTTGTAAGATATTTGATCACTCCATGTCATACAGGGTCACAGTTTTGCTTATATTATTCTAAAGAGGCTACAAGTAAAAACAAGCACCAAAGACATTATCCTCATGGCAAGTCAATGTTTAACATAAATCTGTTACAACGACATCCTAATGCAGGTACCAGCAGAATGCTTCACTATGCAGCTAGGCTAGCAAGAAAAACACTTGCCCAGACAGAACATTCTATGTAACATCCATCATTTATAAAGAAAATGTCTATTCATCAAGCCAATTTGGACTCAAGTCTTTTGGACTCTTGCTTCAGTTTGCCTGCAGAACTTTACCAAAAGTACATGTATTTATTCCACTTTCTTTTTTTCCCCTTTTATTGAAAATAGATTCTTTTCTCCTACAATATATCCTGATTATAGTTTCCCCTCCCTCTGCTCCTCCTAGTTGCTCCTCACCTCTCTTCCCCTCCAGATCCACTCCTTTTCTGTATTTCATCAGAAAATTGAAGGCTTCTAAGAGGTGACAATCAAACCTGAAAAAAGTAAATATAACAAGGCAAAAGCTATTATATCAAAGTTGGTCATGGCAGCCCAACAGGAAGGAAAGAGTTCCAAGAGCACAAGAATCAAAAAGCCACTCATTCTCACATTCAGGAGTCCCATAAAAATACTAGGCTGATAGCTATAATATATACACAGAAGACCTGGTGCAGACCCATATAAGCCCTGTGCTTGCTACTTCAGTCTCTGTGAATTCATATGAGCCTTGCTTAGATGACTGAAAGGGTCTTGTTGTCCTGGTGTCCTCCATCCTCTCTGTCTCTTACAGTCTTAAGGCCTCCTCTTCTGAGAGGTTCCCTAAGCTCTGAGGGGAGGAATTTGATGGAGATTTCCTATTTAGCCTCTTTCTTTGCATAATGTCTCGCTGTGGCTATCAGCATTTGTTCCCATCTGCTACTGGAGGAAGCTTTTCTGATGATAACTGAATAAGGCACTGATCTATGACTATAGCAGAATATCATTAGGAGTCATTTTAGCAGTACTTTTTTTTTGACCAGTAGAGTTGTTTTATCTTAGGTCTCTGGGCTATCTAGTCTATGGGTCTTAATTATCCAAGCAGTGTAGGGTATGGGTTCTTTCTTGGGGAAATTAAATTAAATCAGACATTGGTTGTCTATTCCCACAAGTTCCATGCCACAATTGCCCTAGCATATTTTGTAGGCAGAACAGATTGTAGGTCCAAAGTTTTGTGGCTGGGTTGATGTTTATGTTTCCCTGTTGGTAGCCTACAGAGTACCTTCCCTCACCAAAAACACTAGTATATAAGGGAGAAGGCTCCATATAGGCACCAGTTCAACTTCTCCATGTTCAATAAGTTGTATGGGTGCTGTCCTTGTCAATGGGGCCCCACTGTCAGTTTGTGGAGATTATTCCTTTGTCTTAGCAATAGCCTGGGTTATTTGGAAATTTCCATGGGACCCCCTTGGCCAACAACTCAGTTGAATGTAACCCAGTCCCACTACTGGAAGCCTTGCTTGGGGACAAGAGACAGCCAGTTGAGACTACATATTCCCACTGACATTATTAGGAAACCTCATTAGGATCACCTTCATATATTTTAGTATGTTTCCACTGCACTATGTTTCCATGTCATCCCTCAAATGCCCTTCTTTTTCAGCTGTCTCTTGCCACATTCTCTTCCTTTACCCTACATCCCCTTCCACTCTTCACCTCATCCTCCCATTCCTGTCCCTACCTGACCCTAGTCCACCATAAAATCTATTTTATTCTCCCCTCCCAGGGAGATCCATATGTCCTCCCTAAAGCCTTCCTCAATACCTAATCTCTCTTGGTCTGTGGATTGTAGCTTGGTTATCATTTACTTAACAGCTAATGTCCACATGTGAGTGAATACATATCATATTTATCTTTCTGGGTCTGGGTTACCTCATTCAGGATGATTTTTTTCCAGTCTGTTCATTTGCCTAAAACTTTCATGATGCCATTGTTTTTAACAGCTAAGTAATACAACATTGTGTAAATGTACCACATTTTCTTTATTCATTCTTCTGTTGAGGCACAGATAGGTTGTTTACAGTTTCTGGCTATCATGAATAGAGTAGCAATGACATGGTTGAGCAAGTGTCCTTGTGGTAGGATGGAGTATCGTTTGGGTATATGCCCAAGAGTGGTATAGCTGGATCTTGAGGTAGTTCCACTCTCAACTTTCTGAGGGACTGCCATATTGACTTCCATAGTGGCTGTACAAGCTTGTACTTGCACCAGCAATTGAGGAATGTTCCCCTTGCTCTATATCCTGTTCAGCACAAGCTGTTGTAGGCAGAAGTTTTTGTCTCACAAGCTATTCCCAAGTAGCCAACACAGAGACTTAATAATAATTGTAAATACTCATCCAATAGCTCAGGTTTGTTACTAGCTAACTCTTACATTTAAATTAGCCCATACTTCTTATCTTCACAGCAAAAGAACATTGACTAAGACCAGACTCCAACATTTAGAACAGTTGATAAGGCAGCCAACCAAAAGCTTTAAGAAGTCAGATCCAGTAAAATAGGGGAAACCAAGGAATTTGTGGTTTCTTCAAAGTCAGAAAGTCACAAGAAGCATTTTAAAGATGACTAAGCTGTAAACTGGAAGATAAGTCCACTGATCGTTGCTGAGGGTTAAGTTAGAGAAGAAACTTGACTATGAATTTTGGCAAACTGAAGTTACTAAAGATCTGAGAGTGGCAGGTTAGGGGATACAGAAGGAGCAGAAGGCAACTTCATTCACAAACTTGTCAAGATTATCCACTGAGAATGTTCCTGAGGGCTCATCTCCAATGCTCATCTCTTTGAATCACAGTTGCAGGTACCCACTACTGGATCCCATCACTATGTCCAGGGCAATTAATTCTCAGAGCTGAAGTATAAACCAGAACACTTTGTCCACACCTCAACATATAAAGGCAAAAGTTTGGGCAGCAACTATCTAGATTGAAGTTCAAGGCTCAATATTAGCTCTTCTCAAATGAAAAACAAAAAGTATTACATCTTAACTTTTTTGATCTCTTAACACTCGCTTTGTAAAATATAGTTTTTGGCCAGGCGGTGGTGGCGCACGCCTTTAATCCCAGCACTCGGGAGGCAGAGCCAGGCGGATCTCTGTGAGTTCGAGGCCAGCCTGGGCTACCAAGTGAGTTCCAGGAAAAGGCGCAAAGCACAGAGAAACCCTGTCTCGAAAAAAACCAAAAAAAAATAGTTTTTGTTCAATTATCTTTAATCTAGAATCAGCTTAATTTGATTTACTGATCATATCATGTGCTTATCTAATTATTATGTTCAGGTATCATCATTTAATATATAATAAACTATGTGTTTAACTGAGTGAAGGGAATTGTACATTAAAGATAATGAGGTGATTATTTTGAGCACAGAAAGTACAAGCTAAGTTTAACAGTGTCATATTGTATTAGTTTTTCTCTGAATTAACTCTGAGATTTAGTTAGATGATTCTCATCTAATCATAGCACATTTAACATATTTTAAATAAATTAAGACAACTAACTTTTTCAATTTGTACTAGAAGTTAGGTGAATTTGTGTTAAAAACCAAGAAAGTGAAACAGAAATGGTTCTTTCTATCAGTCCATATGAAATTTAACAACATACATTTTTACCTTAAAATAGTAATTCGGGAGGCAGAGCCAGGCGCATCTCTGTGAGTTTGAGGCCACCTGGTCTACTGAGTGAGATGCAGGAAAGGCACAAAGCTACACAGAGAAACCCTATCTCAGAAAAACCAAAAAAAAAAATAGTAATTCTGTTTTTACCAATGGTCATTCTGTTGAGTAATATTCTTTTTTCCAGTCTTAGTTTCTAGGAAAAAAATATATTTAACTAGCTACTCGTAAATTGTTCTAAGCTGAACGAGTGTTTTGAATTTGTATCATGTTCACAAAATTCATGCTAAAGAAGGTGAAAACTAAGCTGTGTTGAATGAATTCTCACAAATGCTTCATAATCCCTCTATTGGGCCCAGAAACCTAATGACAACTGGTGAAAGAAAGGAAGGAAGGGCCGGGTGATGGTGGCGCACGCCTTTAATGGTGGCACTTGGGAGGCAGAGGCAGGCAGATCTCTGTGAATTCAAGGCCAGCCTGGGCTACAGAGTGAGATCTAGAACAGATACCAAAACTACACAGAGAAACCATGTCTCAAAAAAAAAGGAAGGAAGGAAGGAAGATGTAAATATGTAATATTACTATATTTTATGAAACCTTGTGATGGGAAAGGAGTTGTGATTCCACATATGGATCTTGCACTAAGGGGTGTATTGACATTTTGGAAACTGTGGAGAAGTAAAGTAGTCCTGAACAGGGAAGGTTCACCTGCCTTTTGCAGAGGAGAGAGTTGCAGCAGAAGGATGAAACAATCAGGTAAATCACTACAACCGTTGTCATCGTTGGAGGAAATCCCAATAGCTGCCCTCCTGGACAGCTACAGGTGTCCATGCAGGCAGAAGGGCAGGTAAGATGTAAGAAAAGGTATAGAGGCAGGTGCAGATGTAAGGACAGGCAGAGATACAGGTGTGGAAGCAGATGCAGGTGCCAGTAAACAGGTGGATGTGCAATTGAGAATGTACATACGTGCAGGTGCGGGTGCAGGACCAGGCTTCCTTCTTCCTCTCGGGATCTCTCCTCTGTGCATGCCATGGCAGCAACATCACTTTCCATGCTCTTTCTTCACAGGCACTTATCCTTCATGACCTTATGGAAGACCCGTTTGCTTGCACCTGGCTGTTGTTCCCAGCCTGCCCTTGCCCTCTGTTACGCCCTATAGCCCTGGACTAACTCATTTGGACACTGGCTTTCATCAATTAGCACTTGTTGAATCAATCCTCTGCATTTTAGTAATGAGTTCCAACTTCCAAAATCGCTTCATATTATCTGTTTTCTCAATAATATAGCTAACTTTGTTAATAGAACAACCTTGTAGTTTAAAGATAAAACTCTCCTTTTGACTCTGCCTGTCTGTCTGCCCCTCTCCCCACTTCTTCCTCTCTCTCTTTCTCCCCCTCTCCCTCTCTCCCTCCCCACCCCCCTCTCTGTCCTTATCCTTTATATAACATGATCTGACCTTGAAGTTACTATGCAGCTCCTCAGGTTGGTCTCAAACTCTCCTTCCCCAGGACCTCCAAGTTCCATGATTCAAGGTGCCCACATATCCAACATAAATCTCTTCTTATACTAAAAGTTTTGTGTATAGTGTTGGGTTGTCTTTTAATTTTCATAGCTACCTGTTTGCTCCCTTATTTACAATATTTGAAGACCTAGAATCAAATCAATTATATTAATTTTTTATCGCTTCTGTAACAAATTACCACAAATGTAAAAGTTTATATAACATAAATTTTAAAAGTTTTTCAAAATTTCATACACAAGTACTAAATTTACAAGATTTCCACCTTCCATCTCCCTTCCAATTCCTATGTAACCCCCTCAAGTTCATGATCTCCTCTATAATTATTATTGTTACACATATATTACATAATTACTTATGTAATGTATGTGTATATAACCTACTGAGTCCAGTGTTGCCTGTATGCACATGTGTTTAGGGCTGACCACTTCGGAGTGGATAGCTTTGGAAGGATCTTGTCTTTGGAGGAGACCGATTCTCACCCTCTCAGCAGCCATTGGTTGCCTGTTACTCTTCAGCTAAGGGTAGACTCTTGTAAAGTTTGCCCCATCCATGCTGGCATGTCAACTGGTGTAATCATTATGCAAACCTTGTTTAGGCAACCATATTGTTGAGATTTTTGTGGGTGCAGCTTCCCCGTCACTTATGAAAGATACTACCTTGCAGAAGACATTCTGGTTCTCTGGTTCTTACAATCTTTCTATCTTCTCCTCGCCTTTTTAAAATTCCACCTCCTTTTTTGCAATGTTCCTTGAGCCTTATGTATAAGGGTTGCAAGACAACACAACATTTATTTATTTATTTATTTATTTATTTATTTATTTATTTATTTATTTATTTATTTATTTATTTATTAGTCTATCTATCTATCTACCTATCTATCTATCTATTTATTTTGGTTTTTCCAAGACAAAGTTTCTCTGTGTACTTTTAGTGCCTGTCCTGGATCTCACTCTGTAGACCAGGCTGGCCTCAAACTCATAGAGATCTGCCTGGCTCTGCCTACCAACTGCCAGGATTAAAGGCAAACACCACCACCACCCGGCTTATTTTTTTTTTCTTTTTAGTCTTGAGGCTCAGAATGGGTGTCACTGACCTAAGATGAAGTGTGGTGATATTTTGTTCGTGCTCTAACAAATAAAGCTTGCCCGGAGATCAGAGGGCAGAGCTAGCTACTAGTTAACCATAGAAGCCAGGCAGTGGTGTTACACACCTTTAATTTCAGCACTAGGGAGGTAGAGACAGGAAGTGATATGGCTGGGAGGAGAGAGGAATATATAAGGCGGGAGGAGACTGGAGCTCACCCCCTTTCAGGCTGAGGAGTTGGCCAGGTAAGAAGTGGCTGTGGCTTGCTCCTTTGTCTCTGATCTTTCAGCATTTACCCCAATATCTGGCTCCAGGTTTTTATTATTAGGACCAATTAGGATTCATGCTATAATGAAGATACTTCCTACTGGAGACCCAGAGGAGAATCTGCTCTCTATTCCTCTAGCCTCCACAGGCTGCTCATGTTTCTCGGCTTGTAGGAGATTACTCTCACCTCTGCTGCAGAATTACAAATCTCTGTCTCTACCATCCTTTGATAAGACCCCTTGTGATGACATCGGGTCTGAGTGGAAAATCCAGGAGCTATTTTCACCACAAATCCTTGGTTTAGACACATCTACAAAGTCCTTTTTTGCCATGGAAGGTGATAGAGTTAGATGCTGTAGGAATTAGCACAGGACATTTTGGAAAGGTCCCTTATTTAGCCCACCACAACATTCACTAATGTTACATCAGATAACTGAGGCAAAATATGAAGTGAAGCAAGCTTTTCTTCTTTTTTAATATTTTATGCAGTATATTTTGATCATGTTTTCTCCTCTTACAACTCCTCTCAGATCTTCCCCATCTCCCTACACATTCCACTTCACCTCTCTTGAAACAAAAACAACCTCCCCAAATGAAAATCAAACCAAGCAAGACCAAAAAAAATACCAAAACAAAACAAAATTAAACAAAAAGCTCACAAAACAACAATAACAAACATGAAGTTCATTTTGTGTTGGGCGATTACTCCTGAGCATGGGGCTGTCCTGGAGTGTAGTTGGCATTCTCAGTGACACTCCATTGGAGAAAAGCGATTCTCCTCCAGCATGTAAACAGCTTCTCAATTAGGGTGGTATTCCACACCCCACTTCCCTTCTCAGTGCTGGGATTCTATCTGGCTTCTTGAACCTGTGCATGTCTTGTGCATGTTGCCACAGTCTCTGTGAGTTCATATGTACATCTGTCCTGTTGTATCTGGAAGACACTGTTTCTTTGGAGTCATCCACCACTTTTGGCTCTTAAAACCTTTTTACTCCACTAAAAAAAAAAAAAAAAAAAAAAAAAACAAAAAAACCACCTTTCTTCTCTTCCACGTAGATCTCTGAGCCTTGCGGGGAAAGGCGTGTTTGATGAAGACCTCCCATGTAGGAATGAGTGTTCTAATATCGCTTCCTTCTGCACATTGTCCAGCTGTGGGTCTGAAGCCAGTTTTAAAATGTTAATTAAACATTAATAACAAGAGCTGGAGTTGCCCACAAAGAAAAGTTATTAAGTAGTTGGTAATGAGATTATATGCAAGAGAGTTAATAATTAATTTCACTCAATTTAAAAGCTGCCATTTTGGTTTGAAGCCAAGGTCTGTGCAATCCAGTAACTACCCACGCATAATTTTTTGGAGACTTATCCTGCGATACCAAACTGGACAATCAATTGCACTGTTCAAGTCTTTGATTCTTTAAACCATTTCTTTTCAGAGACACACAGTTTAAAAAATAAAGATGATTAGAAAGGTCAGATGAGTAGATGGTGATGAATAGGTCTCCAACCTCCTTTGTTTTTGACCTACTCAGTGGCTCCTTTCAGAAGCAACAAGACACCAATTCCCTCCACCTGAGTCATTTGCTTTTCCTGAAATTACTTTGATTATTTAGAAGCCTCTCTCTCGAATCATTCAGGCAAGAGTTAATCCATTTCTACTTTTAAAACACTCTCTATGCTGGTTGGCCAACCATGAAAATATTTCTGTTGAGCCAGGTTGATTGTGTGTCTGCAATTCACACTTAGAGGAGGCTGGACTAAAAAGCTTGCTGCAAGTTTGAGGACATCCTTGGGCATCATAGTGAGTTCCAAATGAGTCTAGTGTGATCAAGTACATACATACATATATATACATATATGTATATGTATATATACTTTTATTTCTATTTATCCCCCAAAAGAATAGAGGAGCAACTGTCATGTGAATATCAAACCATGGGCCTTCAAGGAAATGTCTCAGCTCAGAATCAACTTTTCTAAATTAAATTGTTTGACTTTGAGAAGTCAGTTGATGACTTCTTCTTCTCCTTCTCCTCCTCCTTCTTTTTTCTTTTGCTTCCTTTGTATATAAAATGAGCACAATAATAATACCTATCTCCTAGAATTATGTGAATTAAGTTAAATAATCCATAAAATGTGGTTTGGGGTTGACCAGATGGCTTAGCAGATAAAGGAGCTTGCTATAATCTGCTCTATAATCTGCCTAGTGAAAAGACTCCCAGAAACTCCTGCAAGTTGTCCTCTGACCTCTCTTCCTCTCCCCCTTTCTCTCTCTCTCTCTCTCTCTCTCTCTCTCTCTCACACACACACACACACACACACACACACACACACACATTGTAATTTTTGAAATGTGATATTTACTAGGCATTTAATAATTATGTTTATGAAGAACTCTCATTGTTGTATAAGAATAATCCTCTTGCAATTTGTTTTATTTAATCATGTTGATCATGGCTAGTGATTACTATTATTTACATGTTACAAATTTCTTTCATGTGGGAGAAGAACTATTGGCTTTATGAGTCTCAAAATTACCATTTGAAGTTTTTTTTTAATATGTAGTAATAGTCGATATTACTTGTTATGACTTGCAATGGAAATGTCCCCCAAAGGCCATGCACTAAAAGGGTTGGTTGCCAGCCTGTAGTGCTACTCAGAGGTGGGACCTAGTGGATGGAAGTAAGATGAGCAGAGGTGTTCCCTGGGAGGGGTTACTGGGACTCTAGTCTCTTCTGTCTCCCACTGTTTCTTGATGACCGTGATATGATCAATTTTGCTTCACCTATGCTCCTGATCATGATGCGCTGCTCACCATACACCCAAAATGACAGAGGCAAGTTACTGTGGACCAAAACAAATGTTTCTTCTGAGCTTTCTACTGCATATTACTCCAAAGAGCCTTTCTCTTTCTTTCATTGGATAGTATTTTTTTTCCTTAACTTTTTCCTATAGCAGATCACACAGGGGTATCTTCAAGTCCTCTGTTTCATCTGGAAGTTTGTATGCCTACATTTTTATTTATTTATTTATTTTACATTTTGAATGCACTTTATGTATTATTAAAGGGTAGGTACATAATGTGTGTGTGTGGTGGTTTGAATAAGAATGGCTCCCATAAATAAATACATTTATTTGAATGCTTAATTATCAGGGAGTGGAACTCTGAAAAGGATTAGGAGGCGTGGCCTTGTTGGAGGAAGCATATCACTTAGGGTGGGCTTTGAGGTTTCAAAAGCCCATGACAAGCCCAGAGTCTCTCTCTCTGTCTAAGGGTCCAGATTTTGACGTAGAACCCTCAGCTACTGCTGCAGTCCCTGCCTGCATGCCACTGTACTCCTGCCCTGATGATAATGGACTAAACCTCTGAAGCCATAAGCAAGCCCCCAATTAAATGCCCTTTTAAAAATTTCGAGCTGTCCTGGTCATAGTGCCTGTTCACAGTAGTAGAACAGTGACTGTGACAGTGTGTCCTGTTGTGTGCACACCACAGCATGCTTGTGGAAGTCAGAGGACAACTTTGTGGAGTTAGTTCTTTGTCCTATTTTTACACACATTCCACAAATTGCAGTCAGGTTGTCATGCATGGCAAGGCTTTTTCCCACTGAACTATTTACTGAGCCCCATATGCCCATGTTTTTAAAGGGATGGTCTGTGTGTGTCCTTGCCATTGCATTTTTAAAACATTTCAACTCACTCTGAAGACTTTTTTTCTTCCAGAAACCTTATCTTTTTAATTCATGCCATAATATTTTATTAAGACCTCTGTGAGTTGTTTTGCAATTATGTGCAGGGAGCCTGTGGCTTGTTTCCTTAAACTAATCCATGATTAGTTTTCTAATAAATGAACTTACGTTTTTGCATTTGTAAAATGAAGTAAATGTAGTCATTTTTAGCCTTTGAATTCAATAACATGATAACAAGTTCATATGTTAGTAGGAAATTTCAGGCTTTCTAGAGGAAGGTCTTCCTATTCTCATAGTCCATTTCAAATGTATTTGTTTTCTAGGAATGAACAGCCCATTCTGAAAAATTAGAGAAGCAAGTAATGTCGTCTAATAATATGCCTTAGAATGTTACCTGTATTGTCAATGTAGGTCTTTTGTAGCACTGTCTTCTCGCCCAATTTGTATGTGTGGTGTAGTTTATAGCTTTTCCCTCATTGGCTCTTTCTTTCCTAGCTAGCTACTAAAATAAAAATGGAAGCAGCTCCGATACCATTCAACATAATGGCTGTATTCCTTTGGTTTTTAATCGCCCCTTTTGGTTTTCAGAATCTGTTATTCACAGGGCCCAGTGAGGTGGCTTAGCAGGTAAAGGCACTTATCTCCAGGCCTGGCTACCAGACTTCCATCCCTAAAACCCACCTGCTGGGAAGAAAGAAACAAATTCTGCAAGGTGTCCTCTGACCTCCTTGTGCTTGACCCCCATTCACATAAATAAATTGGGGCTCAGAGTTGGGTGAGGGGATTGGACTGGAGAGATGGCTCAGAGTTGGGTGAGTGGGTTGGACTGGAGAGATGGTCCATAGTCAAGAGCTCTTGCTGTTTTACAGGGGACCTGAGTTCTGTTCTGATCATCCATTTGTGGCTCACAAATGATTGTAACTCCAGCTCCATGATTTCCTAAGCTCTGACAGAACTCACACCACAGATGTGGCCTATACCTACATCTATACAGAAACATAAATAAAAATGAATCTTGATTAATAATAAATGTAAAAATATTAAATCTGTTCTATGAAGTAGGCCATGTTAATTCCACTCTCTAATATACGGAAGTAGAATCAAAATGATCTGGAGACTTCAGTAGGCTTGGCTGCAGTCACAAGCCGGGACACAAAGGATGGAAAACATGATGAAAGTAGAAATTGCTGGTCCGAAAATCACGTCCAGTTTGTGGACATTTTTTGCTGAAACCCTGAAAGTTACTGGTCATAGTGTTTTTAAAAGTTTCATTTCACTGACACAACTTTTAGAAATTGGTAGTTTCACATAAAACCAGTTTTCAATTTCTCTGAAAATTAATGATGTTTGGTAGCAAGAAGCTTGAAGGGCAGCTGCAGTCTTGAACAAGTCAGGCAGTCCAGTCTGCTCCAACTCCAGCACTTGCTCTGTCTCTGACCCCCGAGCAACACCAGTCACTTACCTTGGTGTTCACTGTTTTCCTTGGGTCTGGTGTGCCCGAATCACTTCCACTTCCTGTCTGATCCTCAGGCACTGTAATATGCAAACCTCCACTGTGGTCAACTCTATGGTGATGTTGCTGCCATGAGATCCTGGAGAATTTCTTTAGAGTACACTAAAGGCAGGTTGAAGTTCTGTTCTATGGTCTTCCCTATTCCATTGACACTTTACCTAAGACCCAACATGGTTATTTGAATGAAAATGGCCCCTATACGCTTACATATTTAAATGCTAGGTCCCTAGTTGGTTGACTGCTTTAGGAAGGATTGGGGGGCGCGTGGCCTTGTTGGTAGAGGCATGTCACAAGAGGGTGAGCTTTGAGGTTTAGCAAGCCCACTCCACCTGCCCCCCTTCCACACACACACATATTATGTCTGCTCATGTAAGCTTTCAGTTACTGCTCTAGTCCCATGCCTGCCTGCCTACTGCCACACTCTCCACCATGGTGGTCATGGACTCACCCTCTGAATCTGTAAGCAAGCACCCAATTGTAGGCTTTCTTTTATAAGTTGCCTTGGCTATGGTGTCCCTCCAGAGCAATAGAACAGTCACTTAGCTACCCTGGTAGACAAAAACAGCTTTCTTTCTCATTACGGTCTGCAGAGGAACTTGCATGCCTTCTTGCCCTTCTTACCCAGGCACCTGCTAAACCTTCTGGTTAAAGCATGCTTAATGAGGATTTTGCTGGTTAATGACTCTGTGTCTGTTCTTGAATGTTCAAGCACTGAGAAAGGTCTACACCGTTTAAAGTACAGTAAGGTCAGGTCCCCACATGGGAAACATGCTCAGGCTCTGCCTTGCCACACTAACCACACTGAGGGGACAGAAGTTGCAATGACAAGAGTCAGCCCAGGGTGTCATGAAGGAGGCCGATGGTCAGATTAGAATATCATTGACCCCAGGAGCTGGAGAGATGGCTTAGCAGTTCAGAGCACTAGCTGCTCTTCCAGAGGAACCAAGTTCAGTTCTCAGCACCCACAAAGTGGCTCACAGGAACTCCAGGCCCAGGGGACCCAACAGAGTCTTCTGGCCTCCTTAGAGACCAGATATGTACATGGTACATGAATAAACATGCAGACAAAACAGTCATACACATAAACAAATAGCAAATGTTTAAAAAAAAATTTTATTACCTCTATCTTCGCACTTTCCTCTAAATTGTTTCTATGAGAACAAAACTCTAACTTTGGTCTACCTGGGACTCCATTTTGCCCTTGACATTTCCGGGAGTTGTAATAAGCAGGATGAGATCTGGCTTCTCTTAGATGTTAGTGTGCGACTAACATTTCTGTATGCTACAATTTCTGGATGTCAGTTCCTATCCCGTATCACATTGCTTATGTATGCATGACTTTAAAACCTCAGGCTTTTGGACCATTAAATACTGTAAACTTTGATTTGAACTGTCCTCGGGGTTTTGGAAACCGTTTGTGAGTCCTGCTATTCTGATACCCACTGGGGGAAATATCCAGCCTGCTATGGAACAGGATCGTTAACTAAAGCAGCCACCATGAGACGAGAAGTGCATGATGTTACAAATGAAGTCACTGCCATGAAATAATACAGATGTATTCTTTTCAGCGAATTCTTTGCAAACACCCAGTCAAGCTGAGACTTCCCTGATTATGTACAGGGAATGTATTCGAAAAATCACCAGCTGTGTTTTTCAATGGTTTAAAAGCTGCTGTGCTGTAGCATTCCAGAATAAAATAAGCAAATACCACCTACCAGCCCATCAAGTTTTTTTTTTTTGATGCAACATCCCTTTACTTCAAAGCTTATAATGAAATTGATTTTCAGTGCTTTTTCATTTCAACTTGCAAGCCCCATGAATAACTACTCTAAAATAATTTCAACTTAGAAATGTTCATAAACTGGTGAGAAATTGATAGTGACTGTTTTATGCTTAGCCGAAAGATATTGAATAAAAATGTAAAGGAAGAACTTGCTGTGTTTAGATGAGAAGAGCCATATGATAAGGAAGCAAGGAGCCAGGAATGATTTTCCATGATAAACAGAGTAATTTAGAGCTTTCTTTAATTTTTAGTGGAATGGAACCTACAAACAGATGAGATTTCATTACATGAGGAATTGGCAGAGACTTTAAATCAAATTCTCATGTATTTATACTTAGAATGCCAGTCAGTGACTATGTCTATCTGATGGTAAAGATTCTGATGAGTTTTTTTTTTTTAAATATTCAGCAATCATCTAGTTATTTGAAAAAGCTCTTGTATTATTTTACAACACACACACACACACACACACACACACACACACACACACACACACACACACTTTTCTGTTGCTGTATACCTTGACAAAAACAACTTACAGGAGATGTGGTTTGTTTGGGCTTACAGTTGCAGTTCAACTCAAAACAGACCTGGTGGAGAAGGTGTGGTGGCATGGGTATGAGGCCAGATTGTCCCTTTATACCAGCAGTCCAGAGTGAACAGGAAGTAGGGCTGGACTACACAACCTCAAAGCCAGCCCCCAGTGACTACTTCTTCCAGCAGGGTTTCACCTCCTTAAGGTTCCATTACCTTACCCAAAGTACCAACAACTGGGGACCAAGTGCCAAAACATGTGAGCCTCTGTGTGTGTGTGTGTGTGTGTGTGTGTGTGTGTGTGTGTGTGTGTGTGTGGTGTGGCAGAGGGGGGGTTAACTTCATATTCAAATCACAATACATACATTTATTTTGCATTCACATAAAATTGTATTGATGTTTATTTTTCAAGCAAGTGTAGGTCCAAGCTTTACGTGCACTGAAATTTGCATAATCTAAGAATTGCAGGGTGTGTGCATGTGTGTATGTGTGTATGTAGGTGTGTGCATGTGTGCATGTGTGCATGGAGGTGTGTGCTTGTGTGTGTTCTTTTAAATAGGGGATACAAAATTATGCATGTAATATTTGGTAAGAAAATATGAACTGAAGTTCCCAGGGGATGGGGGTCATACATATTTTAAAGATTCTACAAGAGTGATAGGCTATAAGAAATTCACGAGTGTGCAGTTGAAATGTCACCTGCTTAGGACCAAATTGTCTTGTGTTATCTTCAGTGTCTTTAATAGACATTCATTGACTACCTCTGTGTCTGACCCAACATCCTTTCAACTATCAGCTAAAACCTTCAAAATTAATAGAGCACTAGCTTCCACCAACCCCAAGAAAGAATGTCATCAGGTAACATCTAGAATCTATAGTAGAAATGTCTTGGCTTTTGTGGCCTTTCTACCTGATGTTCTCACTGATGTATCTAGAAATGCAATTGACTTATGGTTTCCTTTTTGTTCTGTGACCATCACAGTTCATGTAAATTTCTTGCTCATTGGGACTTATTGTGTTGGACAAACTAATCTGTGCTCCTGGGCCATTATCATTTTATTTGGCTCAGAATTAATAATCTCTTATTCCCATTGAGATGATAATGGTGTATTTCATCCACATTAGTAGTTTTTTATAAAGATAACGGAAATCCAAAAAAACCTGCAAATATTGATAAGTTGAAAGTCACCACAGATCACAAGAACTTAAAAGTTAACACTTTTGACTAATGAACTTACTAATAAATCTCTAATATATCCTTTTCCTTATGCTTTTTAATCACACATTCATGGATCATCTCTTCCTATGACACTGATTTCAGAATACACCCTCTAAAGTCCATGGGAAAGAAAGATAATTTAGTCTTCCCTCCTGCACTTATTATTGAAAATTGAGAAAAGTTTCAGCTTCACAGTTCCTTGTTGATAAAGTCCATGTGCAATTTTAATATTTCTGTGAAGTGAGGAATCATCTACCAAAAGAGGATATTTTAAGACCTCTAGTTCTGATAATACTCAATAAGAAATTTACATCTAAGTGTTAACATGATGGGTGGGCCTGCTCAGCAGAGTACAGCAAGAGTCTTAGGATCCACCCTTATATTGGAACAGATAGCAATAACAGGTAACTAGTTAACAGGAAAGTGCTCCCACCTCAAATTAAATGTCCCCTAAGGCAATTCCGTGGAGCAAATTACCAAAATTCCTTCAACTACTTTAATGCACAGTAGAGGCCAGCCTGGGCTACCAAGTGAGTTCCAGGAGAGGCGCAAAGCTACACAGAGAAACCCTGTCTCGAAAAACCAAAGGAAAAAAAAAAAAACCAAAAGTTGTAGTAGTTTAAACTGATCGTGATCAAAATGACTTTCTTCTGCTATATATAAAAACATGCTGCACAGCTTTAATCCCAGCACAAGGGAGGCAGAGGCAGACAGATCACTGAGTTTGAGACCACTGTGGTCTATAAAGCAAGTTCCAGAGTAGCCAAGGCTCCCCAGAGAAACCTTGTCTCAAGAAAACAAAACAAAACAAAGAAACCAAAAAAATAGCAACAACAGCAAAACAAGCTGACTAAACAAATATTTATTTCAAGGAGAAGGAATTTTTACTCTTGATATGGAGGTGTGATGGCTTGGCCAAGGACAGCAGATTAAGAACAAATACCTCCTGGATTTCTATGGTCCAGTATGTGTTTAAATATTTCTTATAAATCTAAGAATGCTAAAACAAACAAAAAATATTGTTTAAAAAAAATTAAAATATAGCATCTTTGCCTTATGAAAAAACAAATATGTATTTTTATGTTATAGAACATTAAATGTAAAGAACCAGCATGTGATTTCTGAATTGCAATTAGCTACATCAAATAATATTTAATCATAATCAATGTAACAAAAAGTTTTGTCACAATCAAACACCCATTCTTTTTCATAACAATTTAAATTTATTATTTTAAAAGGCATAACTAATGCTGTTGGAACAATTTGACAAGATGTTAGTTTATAGTACAGTTTGGATTTGAAGGACATAATAAGTGAAGGTTTCTGTATCATGGCAACACGGGATATTTTAATACAGTATGTCCTATTTAATATTGTAAATTAATTATATGAAGTGTTTGTCATCTTGATTTCTGTAGTGACAAAAATCTGACAGGTCTGAGGTCGATAGAATTGAATGGAACTCAGCAGAGATGAACCTTTGATGTCGGTAGAATTTTTATCCTAAGATGACGGGACCAAGGCAATGTCACAGAAACCAACTACCGTGAAAAACCTCAGTTTGTCAATTTAATTTGGCAAACATGAAATATGCCCTGTTTATTCCATGAATGAATTCTCTGCAGTTTTTGAAAAGGTATCATATAGGAATAAAGTAATCTGTGCTCTATCTTTCCTAAATCTGATTTGCTCTTAATGAAAAATGGTCATATCCCATGTAACTCAAGAATCAGATTGTGGCTAAGGGTGTCTAGTGAAGCAGATAATATTGAAAATAAAACAATATGTAATCTTGTGAACTTTCTTTTCTTCAGTTTGAAACATGAAGCACTTATCAGCTTACGCAATTCATTTCTTCAGGTTTGGCTTGATGGGGGTGGGGTGTGTACTAAGTCATTTTATCTTTTTTAACCATGCTCAGTCGGTAGAGCATGAGACTCTTAATCTCAGGGTCGTGGGTTCGTGCCCCACATTGGGCGCCAGATATTGGTGAAATTATTAAGGCCACTCCACGTAGTTAAAAGGAGATTTATTTAATGGCATAACTTACAAATTAAGGGATAGGTAGATCGCGGAGTCTGGGGAAGGTGTATCACAGTCCAACGGTGTTCTCTGGAGCTCTGCTCGGTCCACCTCCACTATCCAGGGTCCTGCAACAGAGAGAGCGCCCGCCGATCCAGATCTCGGGTCCCCAGGCGCCTCCCTTGGCCCCGCCTTGTAGGCGTGACAGTTGCCGAAGTCTCAATGGGGGTTGGAACTTCCAGATCAAAGCTGGAATGGCTACCCACTACAATGGGGCATCATTTTAAGTCCATACTTGCTGCCTTCTGGCATCTCTAGGAGCACGTCTTCAGAAATTCATATCTAGGAATTGAAGAGAAAATATTCCTTCCCACTCCAGACTTCCTAACTTTCATCTCACTACACCGAAGGAAGGTCCATCTGGGAATGACTTGTTTCCTATGTACCCTTACCTTCCCTCACACAGGCAACTCAGAAGTTGGTCCAGTTACTTCTTTCAACTCTCAGTTGAAGATACGAGTTTATGCATGGTTTTGAACACATGTGGACATACTGCTCATGTTTGAGAATCTATGGATAAATAACGAATCACTTCAATATAATCCAAGTACAGTTGGTTTTGAAGGATTTATTTGCTTACCATGGATTAAGATAGGCTAGTATCAATTTAGAACTCATAAAGAAGAGGGAAAAAAAAGGAGAAATAACTCCAAGTGGCTGCCGATTCAACAACACATGTGATACACTGCAGATAAAATATCTCTTGTCTGGGCAGTGAAGGAGCATTGTGGACAGCCAGTCTGGCTGCCTCTGGTCTTCTCTCTGTGTAAAGACCTCCCATCTCTAGCATCTTCAAAGATAAGTGAGCAGGACGCCAGAAGCCGCTATGTGAATGTACTTCTTTATCGACTTCCTTCTGCTTGGCATAGAGACAGGAGTGTGAGGGCCAATGGTATACATCTCTTCTCAACAGTGTTCAGTGGGACAAACTGCAGCCTGAAATAGACAAAGTATAAATCACACAGGAATCGGCAGAAGCTGAGTCAAGAAAGGAGCCAGCGCTTGTAAGCTGCTTCCACCACTTACCAGCACATCAGTAAAAGGAGAACGAGGGATGAGTAATTATCAACATTGGCTTACAAAGCTCAAGATTTCCTTGCCTCTGTAATTTTTTTCCCAAAGTCCCTGGTTCTGGGTCCATGAGTTAATCACAAAGTCAGTTAATCTTACTAAGTTACAGTATTTTAATTTAGAATTGGGGCGAGGAATCCCTACCTTTTCACAGCTGCCTCTGGTTTCTTTGCTATTTGTCAGTTGCTCCACTTGGCCTTTGTCTCTCTGCACAGTGAACATATGGTCTGCAGGTGAAGAGGCACTAGATAATCACCTTTGGCCCTCAAGCTGCTTGCTAAGTGAAGATTTGCAATTAAGATAATTACCCCCTTTGCAAGAAGAGAATTCATAGGAGATGCTAGGTTGGGGGCTGGCCATCAAACTTCTCCTAAGTGTCAACTCTACCTTACACCGGGTTTCCCACTCTGCTTTGTTTTCATTTCTCTGATACAAAGAATTTTATAATCTTCCAAACCTTCAGATCAGTTGACTCACGGGCATCTTGGATTATACAGTGTTAGCAAACAATGCCTTTGTGACAGCATAGACAAATATTTAAATCTTTCCAATAGGTCCACCCCATGAAGTTATGTCCTTTCTTCTAGGAGAAACGTCACAAAGATATGGTGTCCTCTGAGCCAGTGTGTATCAGGGAGGAAAAGGGCACATCTGTTCTCAGTGTTAAGACTGATGTGTCCAAATGCTGAGGAAAGGGTGGGCAAGAGATTTGCAATGTGCAGACCTCTGGGGAAGATGGTAAGAACAGCTCAGGTGAAGCAACCGAGGCCGAATGTAGTGGCTTACGGTGAGAGTTAGAGGGAAACTGGAGAATGTGTTTGACAGAATTCTGCTGTAGAACAAAGAACTTATAGTAGTGTTTCTACCTCTGGTCACCATAGGACTTCATGTCCCCGAATATTCTCCCTCCAGTAAGGAAGGTATTTCTCTCCCATATCTATTTTACTTCTACCCCTACTCCAAGTGAGTTCTAATTTAACACAGGCATCTGTAGATATTACAGGAATGAGTTAAAGCAATGACACAGATAAGACTATCTGATTGATAACTTACAGTGGCCAATATATTAAGTCAGGTGAGTTGTTTAGGATCTCAGAGTTCTCCTCTTAGTTCCTTCAAAGAAAAGTGAGCACATGTCTGTAATCCAACACTCAGGAGACTGAGGCAGGGATATCACCATAGTGAGAGTCCAACCAGAGCCCCTTAAGAAGACACTGCCTCAAAACAACAACAATAACAACAACAACTTATCAATAGACAGTTGCTTAACCCCTCATATAGATTTATTCATTAATAAGATTAAGATTAAGGAAACATCTATATATGCTGTAACAATGTCTTAGTTACTTTTCTATTGTTGTGATAAGACACTATGACTAGCCAACGCACAGGAAAGTTTATTTGAGGCCTACAGTTTCAGAGGGTCAGAGTCCGTGACACCTATGGCAGAGAGAAGAACAGGCAGGCAGGTATGGTCTTGGAGCACCAGCTAAGATCTTACATCCCAATCCACAAACATGAGACAGAGAGCAAACTGGGAACAGCATGTGCTTTTGAAACCTCAAAGCCTGTGTCCCAGTGACACACCTCCTCAACAAAGTTACACCTCATAATCTTTATAGTTCCACCAACTAGGGACCAAGTATTCAAATATGTGAACCTCTGGGGACCATTCTCTTTCAAATCACCACACACATGAACAAGAGAAAGATGCTAAATAGTTTAAGATCTGATAAACAAAAATGATATCAAATCAAGGCATTCTGAATTTATTTACACTTTTATCCATTTAATTCCACTTACTAATATTTTTGGGGAAATCTCATTTTACCTTGTTAAAAGTGGAATAATCAGTGTTTAAGCTATCATCTGCTGGGAGGTCTAAATTTCAGAATGAATGAATTTACTTAGGCTTTCCTAAGAGCCTTGAATTTTAAAAGCCTTAAAGTTTATATACAGTAGACTCAAAAACCCCTCACTATTTGTGGATAGAATGTGCACCTTAAGGTAATACCATATTGGCTATTTGCTTGACATTTCTGTACAAGAAGGAATGAGGAGCAATGATCCTGAGATAATGCAAGCAGAACCATGACCGTCTCAGGCTCTGCCTCCACCTCCTGCCTGCTGCTTTAAGCCACAGGGGATGTTCTTAGAGTTTCTTTGCCTTTTCCCGTCTAGGAAGGCTACATCGCCAGTCTTTATAAGACAAAGAGGTTGGTTTGGCTGAAAGAGACAGGGTTCATTTTCTCATCTTTTCTGAAACAGTCTCTGTTTGCCCCAGGAAGGACATCTGCTTCGTTTCGCCTTCATTCATCCGCTGTTCTGTATTTAGGAAGATGGCCTCAGGCAGTCAGCAGCTCATTAGTATTACTGTCCAGGGCAATGGATGAGGTTAACTTATTATTAGTCAATTATCCAGACTAAATCCTCCCTCAGTACAAGTTATATGGAAAAATGCAAAATGTTTCAAGCTCCTAGATCTATGTAGCAAGAGCCCACAGGAAGTTCACTTCATTCTCCTGTTCCAGCAGCATAATTCACAACCTTGACTTGTGTTTTATGTGTCATGTGAGCATGTAGATGCACATTTTGGAAGACTGACTTTCAGTTTAGGAGTAATTTTAATGCTAAATTTTAAGAAAATGCAACCCCTCCCCCCAAAACCTCAAACTTTTATTTTACCATAGTTCCTATTTCTTTACCATTAATCAACATCTCTAAAGATATTAAAAATTAATATATCTTGAACTTTTTATATATAATAATATTTCTGTAATGGCAATAATATATTCATTTTCACATTTTAATTTTAATGTATTAATTTAAATACACCCAATTAAATGTATTTTCATAGAAAGATTATGGAGGAATGAATTTGGCATCAATAATAATAGTTATGGTGATCATCATTTTATCATTTTCAGAAGATACTGGAACAGATGCAAGGCCAGACTTAATATTTTTATGGAGGCTTTTATTCCTTTCTGTGATGCATTAGAGATGTGTTGGATAACATACATGAAGTTTTTTTAATCAGGAATTAACTGGAGTTTGAGTTTATTGCTGTATACCAGGCAATGTACATTTAGCTTCATTTGACCCTCAAAGGAATCCAGATCTTTGAGGGGATCCATTAGAAAATAAAGGTTATGCCTCATATGGTGGAGGATGCTTATAACCCCAGCACTCTAGAGACTGAGTTAGGAATATAGTGAGTTGAAGTTAGCCTGGGCTACATAGCAAAATCCTGTCTCAGGGGTCAGCGAGATAGACAGTCCAGAGGTGTTGCATAGCAATTTCTTCTGAGGCAAAAATATTCCATGTTGGATGGAACTCCTTAAATTCCAGAATGTTTAAAGGGAAGTGAAACATTTCTTCCTTCAGGAAAGCTCCTTAAAACTCAGAAAGTAAACAACCCAGAAGTCTCAGGAAGTCTTTGAAACTGACCAGATCACTAGACACAGCTCTCCCACAAGGTTATATAAGCAGTAAGGATTGCTGGGAGACACTCTCAGACAAGCCACACTGCCAGAAAGAGGCAGAGACCAACTGAGACATCTCAAAGAAGCCCACATCAATCAGGCTTCCATGCCAACCTGTCAAGCTACTTGAAAGTTGTGCAGTGAACTCCATGTTTCCAGGTTTTGTGAGCTGACAATCATGATGGGGGTATGATTTTAGTAATGCAGCTACCTTTGAGTGATTTCAGCTCCTGTAATAATTCCCCACCCATACTCCTGTAAGTAACCCTAACAAACTCAAGGGTTCACCAAGTTGGACACTGGTGATATTTTTACTTTGGTTTGTCTTCAGTTCCCTATCTACAGTTAGCAGACATTTGTACATGTCACCCCAGGAATAATGTCACACAAGCAGGTAAAGGCATTCTTGGCCAAGCCTGATGACTGGTTAGATATCCAGGCCTCACATGATAGGAGAGAAAAGGCCCCCACAAGTTGTCTTCTGACTTCCAGTGTGCATTTGCACACACACACACACACACACACACACACACACACACACACACACAAAACAGCAACAAATGAGTGAAAGAAGATAATGAAGGTTGGGGAAGTTAGGTAGTTCTTCACACCAGTGAAAGGTGGAACCAGTATTCCCAGGCTGCACCAAGTTGGGTAGTTAAAAGGATAGAATAATGTCTCTGACATTCACACCTGACAACCTCAGAAATAAATGCACAAACATAAACAATATCAGTGTGGTTTGGTGAGAACTGTAAAAGAAAAAAGCCATATAAAATGGCACATGAATGGGGAGGCAGGAAGCAATAGATACTTCTGGGCAAATGAAATGTGGGTTCACAGAAATGATGTCTGAGACAGAAAGGAAATGAACAGCAAGTGAGTAAAGAACAGTCTAGTAAGTAAAGAGTCGTGGAACACTGGAAGATGTTTGCACATTATGGAAATCGCACAGTTTGGTCCTGGGATAGAGGTGCCTGCAGCAGGGGCAGGGGAATTTAATTTGGCAAGCCTCTGAATTTACTCTACTGAATAACTGAATATTAAAATAGCGTGTAAGGGTCAGGGAGTGTAAGTTAGGGGTTAAGTGACTGAGACAGGACTTAAGACTTGCTCAGTTTTAAGTGAGGTCTATTTCTCTGGATATTTTAATTACTTTGTCAGCATCCTTCAGAACATGTCCTTTCTGTGGATTTTTTGTTTCAGGTCAACAATTCTGTGTGCATTTCAGCTAATGCCTCATTATTATGCTAACTGTATTTTCTTTGTTGAAACTCTATATTATGGTCTGTTTCTATATATGGCAGGGTATGATTTGGCCTTGCTGAACTTTGGGCCATTACGGCGCCTTCAGATTGAACAGGGTGATTTTGAGGTCATACACTGATGCAAGAAAGGATTGAATTATTTATGACTTTAATATTCACCAGTGTTTCTAGCTCAGCATCCAATATACCACTGAAAATTATCTGTCAACAAAATACTGCATTTGTTCCATTGGTTGATAACCGATAAAACAAAGCAGTTTGAATTGCTGTCTTGAACTCAGTATGGGTTGAATTTCACCCTAAGTTTTTCAGTAATAATGACAATATTTGCAGTGATATTTGTGATTAATTAGCATGAATCCTAATGCATAAACATTTTGATCAGCATGTATGTGCATATGTAGTTTTGTTGTATTTATTTGCTATTTTTCCTTTGCGTAAAAGAGTTTGATTAGGTGACCTAGATGTCTGACTCAAATATTAGCTACAAAATCTGGCTGCATTTATGCAACATGCTAGAGTCTGGCATCACTTAATAAATAACTTAAATAACTAAATAACCAAAGAACTTAAAAGAGAAGCTACCTTTATCTCCTTTGATCATTTTTTCTTCCTTGTTACCTCCACTGATGTTTAAGAAAAATGAGAACAGTGAAAAGGGAAGAGGGGAAAGCAATATTTTACAATAATGCCCAGGGTTTTCTTATGAAAAGAAATCTGAAAAAGAACTATAGAGTTAAATGTTATAGAATTAAGCCCTTAGAATAGTCTTGAGTCTCGAGTTTAACTGTAATTATATTACAGTTATTGCAGGGCTTGCAGAGTAGCTCGTGGGTAAAGTACTTGCCTCACCAGCCCGACTCCCGGAGTTCTGTCCTCACCACCCACAGAAAGGTGGCAGGAGAAAAGGACCTTCACGAGTTTGTCTTCTGACCTCCGCACACATGCGGTGGCACATGCACACCTACACACATCATACGCGTACACACAGACACAATAATAATAAGTCACAATTCTTAAAAGACATAAAAATGTTATTATCAATACATTTCTCTCTAAGCATTGGCCCTGAAATGGCTCTTCATTGCCTCTTTGAAGGCTTCCCTTTGTACTAATCAGAGGGTACAAGGCATTTCTGGGAACAGCACTAGGAAGCAGAATTCCCTGGAGAAATAATTATCTTTCACAAGGGACAATACTGACCCAAAAACCTGGCATATTTCATATTTTTATATATATATATATATATATATATATATATATATATATATATATATATATATATCCATAATACTATAACATAAAAGAAAAGGTTGAGGCTTAGTGTGTAGACTAAGGGAAACGACACCATGAGGCTGAACAATAGTGTCTGGCACAGAGAAGGCAAAGGATACATGTGAGTTTCAGGTTATTTGACTGTGTAACAAATTGCCCCCAAACTTAGCTTAAAACAATAAGGATCACTTAATCTGCCCATGCTTCTTATGGGTCAGGAAATCAACAGAACACAGGTGGCCCCACTTTTCTCTGTTCCATAAATATCTGAAGCCTCAGGTGGAATCTTCTGAATGTTGATGTAGTCACACCTCTGGTAGTAGATGGTAATACCCATTGGGGACTATGACATAGGGTTGTTGGTTATAACATCTCCGTCTGGTCTTTCTGGGTTGACCGCGTATCCACAGCACAGAGTAGTTGAGCTATAAAGGCAAGTGGTGAAAAGTTAGAGAGATGGTACATGGACAGATAGATGGATGATATGTATATTCCCAGAGAGATGAAAGGAGGGAGGGAGGAAGAAGAGGGAGACAGGGAGACAGAGGCAGGGAAGGAGGGAGGGAGGGAGAAAGAGAGAGAGAGAGAGAGAGAGAGAGAGAGAGAGAGAGAGAGAGAGAGAGAGAGAGAAAATGGTCCTTTACTTTCTGTGATCTAGCCTAAGAAATTGAGCAACCTTACTTCTGTCACATTGTAGTGTTCAAAAATAAAATTACAGACTCAAAAGAGGAAAATATGAACTTTTATAGGATATGAGGAGTGGACAAAGCCCTGAGTGAATGAACACTATTAACATGGCCATGTCAAGGACCCTAACACCTCAGTTCCATGGGAATGACAAAGTCTTCCCAAAGTCAGGCTCAGAGGAATCGTAAAGCCTCCTCTAGTACAAGTCCAAGGAGCGTTGTTTATGAACAATTGACCGTTAGCTAAAAGCAGCATATGAAGAAACTACTAACTATTATACCAAGATTAGCTTATATCAAGATTAGCTAACACCCCCTCCGTGAACAGCTGTATACAGTAAACTCACCTCATTTCTCCCCAGTATATAATAAACATGGTGAGTTTCCTGGCTGCTGATTCGTTTCCACCACTGCATGGCCCTCTGATCTCAGCTTTTTTTGTATGTGTATCCGTGTATCTCATCTTTCTTCATTCCCTCATTGCCCTACTCAGGTCAAGGTCAAAGCTGTGAGGGTAAGACAATGGGAGGCATGTATGTCACCCACAGTGTTCTGTAGAGCATGACTGAGCTATATATTCATTCTGCTGTCTTGGGAAAATGAAATTTTCCAACCTATCCATGACCTGAAGCAATAAATTTACACTATAAATTATAGAAAGTGGGAGGGTCTGGAGAACTTCAATTTATTTAATTAAAATATAATTACATTGTTTGGTCCTTTCCTCTCCTCTCTGTCCTCCTCCCTCCCATGTCTTCCCCCTCCAACTCACAGCCTTCTCTTCTTTAGCCATTGTTATATCTACAGTAAAACAAATCAACATATAAATGTGTCCTGCTGACTCCATTCATTGTTGCCTGCATGTATATCTTTCTAGGGTGGACCATTGTGTATTAGACAACTAATTAGGGAGCTCATGGCTGGGGAAGACTAATTCTCCCTCTCTTGGCAATTGTTAGTTGCATGTAGATCATGTAGATCTTCCTCTATTGGTGGGGGCACAGTGAAGTTTCCCCTATCTACATGGCATGTCAACTGTTGTTGGAACTGTTCAGGTCTGGTTTAGGCATCCATGTTGTGATTTCATGGGTGTAGTTTAAGGAGCCAGTGAAGTCCTGAGTGAATATGTATTGTTGACATGGGCAAGGCCATGTTAAAAGACTAAAGCCTTAGATCCATGAAAAATGGCAAAACCTTCCCTCCTGGTCTGTGTGTGGATTTTGATAATGTGTGCAGAAAATGTCTACCATAGCTTTCTCTCTACCTCCATGTTTATAACCTGAAGATTGCTCCCCTATAGAATCTGCTCCTACCAAGATGAGCTAAACCTGCCCCCTTGCTCAGCTGTATACCATAAACCCTGCCTCTTTGTTCCACTGTATGTGATAATCCTACCTCCCTCTTCAGCTCATCCTGAGCTTCCAGGACACTGGGGCTTCTCCACCTGAGATTCCAGCTCATACAATTCCAGTTCCTCTCTCCCCACACACACCCATCTCTTTGGGTGCTTGTGTATGTGTCCTGTCTTCATTCTCTTACCCAGTTAGCTATATAACTTCCCTGTCTTAACTAGAAGACATAGATCTCAGACAAGATTTCTTATAATCTTTTCACTCACTCTTCCTCAATATTACAGAGCTTTGGATGCAGGAGTTGTGTTCGAGATGTATCAATTGAGATTGGGCACAATATAAACAGCTGCCCTCTACATTTTGACCAGTAGCAGCTTTCTGTAACTGTCTCCTTCTACTTCAAAAGAAGCTTCTTTAATGGGGTTGGGGGGTGAGAACTACACTGATCTCTTGGTATAAAGATAATTATTTAGAATGTAGTTACTAATTATCCTGGTTTAGCAAAGTTGCAGTAGTAGGTTCTCCTCTAAGATCCATGGCCTTGCTAGGATCCAGTTGGAGATTGGCTAGGTGTACAGTACTAGACATGATTTCTCTCCTATTAAGTGAACCTTGAGTCCAGTTTAGACACTGTTGGTTACTACCGAGATATAAGTGCCACTGTTGCACTCTTAGGGATTTCTTGCCATGCTGGTCATCGCTGTGGCTCATGGGTAGGACTATTGTTTGCTCTCCTCCCTCAGCAACTTGCGTATCACCCTCTAGTACCATAAAACCTTGTCCTCATGGAGAAGACTTTCAGGTCAGTTCCAGCTCAAATCCTCTGAGGCCTATGTCCAAAGTGTGTGGTGCCTTCAGCAGTAGGGACCTCACCTTTAATTTCTAGGAGGCAACCAAGAGCAATAGCAAAAGTCTATGTTGTTTCTGAAGTCTCCTGATCAACAACTCAAAAAGAAGTTTCTCATGTCTGTTATTGTTCCAGTCCCAGCAAGCA
Source organism: Peromyscus californicus insignis (assembly GCF_007827085.1). Lineage (NCBI taxonomy): Eukaryota > Metazoa > Chordata > Mammalia > Rodentia > Cricetidae > Peromyscus > Peromyscus californicus. The sequence continues at coordinate 37,059,997 of NW_026294413.1, read as the reverse complement.
GCAGAACTTAGCAGATTTTTCCCCATGGTTCTGGATTTCGAGTTAAGGATAGAAGAAAGGGGTTATGGAAAAGCTGCTGAGGCCAAGCATGTGTCAAGGTATTCCTGAATGGAGGCCTAGAGACACAATTATGTGAGGCTGTGAAGGTGAAGCCTGGATTGCCTTGGAGACCCAATATGTTAGAGATGCCAGAGTCGTGGGAACTGAGGAGAGCTGCTAACAGGAGTGGAACCAGCCCAAGAGAAAGAAGTGTGTTGCAGTCAACAAAGCTGAACAGAGTTGGAGATCTGAAGAGCGTTTTGACATCAGACATAGAGATACAGAGTTTGGAGTTTGCCCAGCTGGTTTTCAGTCTTACTTTGGTCCAGTATTTCCTCACCATGCTCCCTTGCCTGGGTTTTGGAATGGTAATGTATATTCTGTGCCATTATATATTGGAAGTATGTGAGCTGCTTTTTTATTTTGATTTTTATAAGTGATTACAGTTAAGAGACTGTATTAATCTCAGAAGAGACTTTGAACTTTGAACTCTAAAACATTGTTGAGACTGTGATAGACTAGGGGGACTTTTGAAGTTGGACTAAATGCATTTTGCATTATGATATTGTTTCAAGCTTATAGAGCATGGCAGGGAGTGGAATGTGGTTATTTGAATGTAATTGCCCCCCATAATCTCATAGGGAGTGGCACTATTAGGAAGTGTTGTTTTGTTGGAGTGGGTATAGCTTTGTTTGAGGAAGTATGTCACAGTGGGGGTAGGCTTTGAGGTTTCCTATGCTCAGGATACTGCCCAGTGTCTCAGTCAACTTCCTGTTGCCTGCAAGATGTAGGATTCTCAGCTACTCCTCCAGCACCATGTCTGCCTGTATGCTGCCATGTTCCTTATCATAATAATAATGGACTGAACCTCTGAAACTGTAAGTGAACCACTCCAATTAACGGTTTTCTTAGTAAGAGTTGCTGTGGTCATGGTGTCTCTTCACAGCAATAGTAACCCTAACTGAGACAGTTATCAATTGTAGACTTTTGCAGCTGATAGTTCTCTTTCAATGTCAAAAAACTAGGCATGCCTGAGTGAACAGTAAATAGAAAGGAAACCAGATCAGAAGAAAGTAGAGATGAATTGCTCTTCGTGTGTTACACAGCTCCAGAGGAATCCTTGAAAACCCAAGATGAATTACTACCTGGGCAGGAGGGGGTGGGAATGTGTTGTGTGACTCCTGTGGTTGTGTTATGAACACTGAAAATAAAATCTGAGTCCAGATGTTAACAATGCTTCATCTCAGTCTGTCCATGGATGAAGCTTTGGAACATTTTGATCACACTAATAAATTATCTATGGTTGACACTTAATTAGCAACCATTTTATTTGAATTTTTAGAATTCTGAAGGTTATTTGGAGTTGTGATAACTTTTGTCTAAAAATCTAAATTGTTACCTTCTCTCCTTCTCATTCAGAGTCAAGGAGAAGCTTTAAAATGATCCCATCCATCACCTTTTACAAAAACACTAATGAGGCATTGATTTGAAACATCCTTGTGTGGCTACTGTTGTTCTTATTGAAACTCAGAGATCCCTTAGTGTCTTCAGTCTGGATGTCTTGCTTACTCTCTTATTTTTTGCTGTCACCAGAATCTCAGTCCTTAACTTCCAAATCTCTTCATGCTACCTAAAGTTGAGGCTATCTTTGCAAGTTTATAAAAACAAAAAAAGGTGCATATGGGATGTGGGTGCAAGAGGAATGAGGCTGAGGAGGTGATAGACAGTAACATTTCATCAGCTTGACTCTTGACCATCTACACAAGAATGGGGCCGTTGTGTTCATATTCCAAAATGAGGAACACACATACACACACTCATATATATGTATGTATATGCACACATGTTTGTTTTAATTAGGTTTGCCTATAGGATTTCGAGCAAGTACATAATGTTATTTATTTTAGCAAATCAACTTTTCTTCCTTCCTTCCCTCCCTCTCTCCCTCCCTCCCTCCTTCCTTCCTTCTTTTCTTCCTTCCTTCCTCTCTTTTTCTTTAGCAGCTCAGCTTTCCTTATGACCATGACCAAATAGCTGACAGAACCATGGCAGCAGAGCCAATGTGAGAGGTGTCTGGTTAAAATATCTGTAGTCAAGAAGCAGAGAATTCTGGAAGCAGGAGTGGCCAATGATTCTCAATGCCTACCTCTGTGACCCACTTCCTCTATCTAGGCCCTGTCTTCAAAAGTTTCCAAAAATCCCCAAACTGTTACCAGTTGGGGACAATCATATGAGCCTATGGGGGATATTTCATATTCAGAATTTTCCAATGATCCCATCATTCTTTGTTTCCTATGAAATTTAGGAGTTATGTTGTGAGTCAGAATATTCTGGAATCCTGGATCTAGCGTTACTAAATTAAAGAATAATTACTCATCAATAAGACCATATATATCTTGTGTTTCTAGACTTTAGATATATACACACTAATACATATATCCCAAATTTCCCACCTTTTCAAGAGCATTGGAGATTAGAACAAACCATAGAGGAATGTAGCTATCATATGTTTATCTTTGAACTTCATTACTTAATTGGCCACGCTAAGTAATTAACACTAGTTGAAAAACACATGGTGAAGAATGAAAGGCATTCATATTTTCTTTCACATAGTTTCTTATGAGATACTTAAACATTAATTCGAGTTAGATAAATAAGAATGTTACCAGTTTGCTTGCAAAATAGCTAAGTACCAACCAGCAAGGACACATGGCAGAGACTGAGTTCCTGGGGAGGTCTGAAGAGGAGACTGCACATGATGTCAGCTATTAAGGGCAAACTTTGAAGAGAAGAGCTGAGCTGTAAAATATTTAGATATGATAATTTTGAGGAAGTTCAGAGACTAGTGGAACTAATCTTGCAAATTTCTTTAACTGTGGAAGTTCCAGCAATAATCTACAAGTTTTCTTTGGGCCATTTTCCACTTCCCTTTGAGAACAGATTCCCCTGTGCAGTGTATCAGATCATGACATGAACACAAAAATACATATGGTCTCTGCCCTCAATAGCTGAAAGAATAAATCTGGTGACTGTAAGGACTTTGGCAACATGGCAAAGTTTGGTGCTTGAAATGCCCAGTGTAAACACAGCTTTACCTTACAACAGTGAAGAAAAAGAGGCCAGTTCCTCTACTGCCCACTCCCCCCCACACACACACTTTTATTGAAAACAGATTCATGGCTTATAAACCAGAAGGCAGGACCTTAGTTCTCTTTCCCATCTTGCAAGACGGCAGGTGAAAAAGCCACGGAACCTGGTACAAAGGAGAAGAACCCTGCAGTCAAGAAGGCTGGGGGTGCTGCTGCTGCCACTGGTGCAGCAGAAACAAGGGTGACTGCAAGGTTAAAAAGCCCAAGGAGGGGAAGCTCATTGCAGGCAAAACCCCATCCTCGTTAGAGGGGTTGGCAGGCACTTTCCCATCTGCTATGGATTTCAGAAATGCTTTGTACAAAAGGAAATACTCAGCTGCAAAATCCAAGGTTGAAAAGAAGAAAAAGGAGAAAGTCCTTGCTGCTGTCGCATGTTTGATCATGTTGATTTTGAGGCTTTGTTGTTTTGGAGTCTTCCATCCCCTCTGGCTCTTACACTGTTTCTGCCTGCTCTTCTACAGGGTTCCCTGAGCCCAGCAGGAAGAATTGGATGGAAACATTCTATGTAGGGCTGAGTGTTCCAAGTATCTGAATCTCTGTGTCATGTCTAGCTGTGGTGGGTCTCTGTATTTGTTCATGTCTGCTACAAGTGGAAGCTTCTCTGATCATGGCTGAACCAGGCAGATCAATGAGGATAGCAGATTATCATTAGGACCCATTACTATATTATTCTCCCTGTCCCTTTTCTTTCTTTAGACAAATACTAGTATTTGCTTTTACCCTGGACTACCTAGTCTCAGGTTCTTGGTCACCCAAGCAGTACCAGGTATGGCTTCCGTCTCACAGAATCAGATATTGGTTGGTGACTCCCACAAATTTTGTGCCACCATTGCCCTAGCAGTTTGCAGGCAGGACACCATTGTCAATCAGAGGGCTTATGGCTGGGTCATTGCTTCCATGCAGAGTGCCTTCTTGTACCAAAGACACTGGAACATAAGGGTGAAGGTTATGTAGACACCAGCTAGATTTCTCCCTGTTTGATGAGTTATGTAGATGATGTCTTCAGCAATAGAACCTGGCTGTCAGTTTGTGGAGCGCAACCCATAGTCTTGGCAGAAGCCTGGGTTATTTGGGGATTCCCATTGGACCCCCCCCCAATCCTGGTACTGGAAGCTTCATTTGGTGACAAGAGATGGCCAACCTGGACTCTGTCTCCCCTATTATATAGTGATTTCATTTAGATCACCTTCATCTATGTATAGATTTTTTTTTTTTTTTTTTGGTTTTTCAAGACAGGGTTTCTCTGTGTAGCTTTGCGCCTTTCCTGGATCTCGCTCTGTAGACCAGGCCGGCCTCGAACTCACAAGATCTGCCTGGCTCTGCCTCCCGAGTGCTGGGATTAAAGGCATGCGCCACCACCGCCCGGCTATGTATAGATTTTAAGAAGCTTTGACTGTATTAGATTTTCCCCCTAAACAGTCCTTAATTTTTGTAGCTGTTTCTCCCATAGTCCTTCCATTCCCCTGCCCCTCTTTCCTCCCTCTCCCCACTGGATCCTCCCATTCCAGCCATCCTACATTCATTCATAACTATTATATTTCCCTTCTTAGGAAGATCTATCTGTCTCCCTTAGTTCCAGGGATTGTAGCTTGGTTATCATTGATTTAAAAGCTAATATCCTAGTATAAGCAAATACATACCGTATTTGTCTTTCTGGGTCTGGGGCACCTCACTCAGGATTATTTTTTTCTAGTTCCATCCATTTACCTGTGAATTTCATGATTTCTTTCTTTTTTTTTTAAACTGCTGAGTTATACTCCATAGTGTAAATGTACCACATTTTTTTTTATCCATTCTTTTGTTGAGGGGAATCTAGATTGTTGTTTTTGAGTAAAGCTCTATTATAATATTTTACCAATAAAGACTCAGGAGCCAGATACTGAGGTGAAAGACTGCTAGCTCAGAAAGGCAGAGAAAGCACCCAATTGACCTTTCTCCTCCACTGACATCCCAGGAAGACCTTTCTCCTACGCCATCTCAAACAAGACTCCTCCAACTCCATGTCCCTCCCTTCTTCTTCCTGCACGTCACTCTCCATCTTCCTAACTGCCCCTTACACTCTGTTTTTTTCTTGATAATCCTAAATTTACTTCCTGCCAAGTGGTTGCTTGCTCCACCTCTTGACCTATGGTTTACTTTATTTAATCCAGTTTACAATAAACAGAAAGCTCTTGAATTAAAGGTATGTCCTAGGGCTAAGCCACACCACAGCTAGAAAGTTTTTTCCAGTGAATATCGCAATCTTGAGGTTCATAGTGTGATCAGATATCTTGTAACATTTCCTCCTTTTTATCTAAATAAAAAGGTAAGGTTTTAGAGAATCAAATGAAAACCAAAAGATTTTAAGATTATTGGCAACAGAATAGTTCCTTATTTTTTGTTTTCCTCTGTTCCATACCAAGTGGATCTTCTGATACAAGACAGAGATTTTTTATTTTTCTTTAACAAGCATGTGTGGGTTTAGAGAAGGAGCCGCTTTAATTTTTAATTGAATTGGGACCACATAAAGACCATTTGCCATTTACGTCTATAGAGGGCAGCAGAGACAAGCATTTGGGAATCTGCCATGGCTAGATCCGCCACATGGTGGGAAAAGAGAAGAGAGCTGACTGGCCCCTGGCCCACATGGGGTAGTTGTCCAGCAGGAAGGAGTGGGTGCTAAAGGCAAGATCATGGCCAGTGCTAGTCTGTGGCTCCGAGCTGGAATTTCAGGCCAATCAGCTGGAAGTGGATGATACAACATGGCCAGTTTACTCTCTTTCTTGGGACATTTTCTCTTGATCCATCCTTTTTCTTCAGATGTTTCCTTTGTTCAATAGTTCCCAGATTCTTTAGTTAGATGCTTTTATTCTCCTGGAAAGATAAGAGCAAAAACCCTGCCCCAATCCTAACTCGGGGGGGGTGGAGGAGTAGGGGGGTGGAGGGCGGTTCCTTTTTAGTAGGTTATATCTTTCCAATGGCAACATGGTTTTTGGCAACAGAAAATATATTATCTTTCTATTTGAAATTTCCTTTTGAAATTTTGAAACTAAATCTACCTTAGCATGTTTGGATAAATATACCTACATCCCCCCTTCTCTTTGTATATAAATTCAAGGTTTAAGTGTACTTATTTTTAGATTACAAAGGACATTCACTTTGAATTTCAGGCTGCCTTTTGCAATCAGCTTTTAAATCTAAATCACTGTAGTTCTGCCACCCAAGTGTTGGGATTAAGGCACTGGGATTGAAGGTGTGAACCACCACCTGGCTATGGATTCCTTATAATAGCTATTCTCATAGGGTTGTCCTGGTTTAATTTGGTTCTCCATTTCCCTTTATTTTTTAGTGTTATGGGTAAACTTTCAAGTTTTTCAGATGCGTAATCTATCTTTCTTACTGATTTATTCTGAATTTGTTTTCTGAGAAATTTTAATATTCTAGTCTTAATTAAACATGATGCCAATTTGTACTTTATTTCATTATTTTCATACGTTTTGTCTGTCTTGCCTGTTAGAGCTACCTAAAATTTGACGTCTTTGCTAAGTTTTGCCATTTCTTTTCATGCCTCCCATGACCAGATACCTTTGCCATTTACCTGCCAGTTAGTGGTTTTCCGTTTTGATGACTACATAGCTGTATCAGTGCACACATGCCATGAACTGGAGAAGATAGAGATTTTCTTTGCGCTTTCCTTGTGTTTGTCTTATAGCTAATAGTGCTGCTATTACTTCATGGTGCTGATTTGGCGGTCCCTTCCTTAGTAATAGCCATTTCATCCCCAGTCTATAGGCTGCTGCTTTCCATTAAGTTTTGGTTCCATCAGTGGTTGATGAGCCATTAGTAAACAAACTGCGCATGAGCCAAATGCTGTGAACCTTCCCTTGGTCCCCACTGTCTATAGGTGCCTCTTTTCAGGGAGGTGTGGGCAGTTTAGGGGTGGGGATTATAGGCAAGTGTGCTATTTCCACAGTGGGGGAAGGAAGCACAGACCTCTTTGCTACCATATTCTGGTCACGAAGGAATTTAGGTACCACTTCCATTATAATACCTTTCCTTCCATGGCTAAGCCTGTGAAAGACTGCCTTTGAATGGATCCAATCCATCATGGTAAGGGGTATGCTTATGACCATGGGCGGTTGGCAATAAAGTTCCCCATGCCTCATAAAATGTCCAGATTTGTTTCCCAAAAGAGAAAATATTTTTTCTCCATATATGGAAAGCATTTGTGATAGAAGCCAACAGGCAAATGTTGGTGGACTCCCTTTTGCTTTATGAAGAGTCTCCAGTTGCCAATTCACCAATAAATATGATATCCATAATTAGGGTATCATCTGGATCAATATTGGTCAGGATTGCATGCATGGAAAAGAGTTTACCAGCAGCCACAAAAGCTGCTCTCTGTTCCTGTCCCCAAGGGAAATTAGCTGCCTAGTCAACCTTGTAGAGGGTTTTTATAATAATCTTTAAATATGGTTATGTGACTTCTCTAGTGTGTAACCATATCAATTAGGAACTGTATCTGAGTTTTGTCCCTGAGTGGTGAAATCAAAGGCATGTGCCACCACCTTGTTCATTGTAACTCTAGAATTTAGAAAACAACTGACTTATAGAAGTTCACCTGTCTCTGCTGGGATTAAAGGCATGGGCTACCACCACCCTGCTCAAATATTTTATCTTAGCTCCAAATCACTCCAACTCTTAGAGATTTACAAAACAAATTTAAACTGTAGTAACCCTCTGAATTTACTTAAAACATTTTAAATCTCCTTATTGTGTTCTTAATACCAAACAACAAAAATATCCTTTTAATTTAAGAAGAAAATTCAAAAGTTGATATCCATGATAGCGTGAGCCACATGGCAATCTACAATCTAACATTCTAACATGGAACTGAGACATGTGGTTTAGGAAAACCTAGTTTTCATTTCATGCCCTTAAGGCATGTATGCCTTTGGTAAATTATTATTTGAAAATATTATTATTTTTTATTTTCATTTTTCATGCCTGATCAAATGAAAGACATTTGTTATTTATAAGTTAGTTGGGAGTGAATGACCAAGCTATCTGATGAACTGTCACCTTTCCTTATTCAGATCTCTCCTGTTTGAATCTAATCATTATCAATCTTAATGGTATCCATAGCTTTCTTCTCCTGTGGAAACAAAAGCAAAACCTCTTCGCCAATGTAACACATATCCTGGTTTCCATTCTGAGGTCAACACATCTTTAAAATGTGCAGGCTAATTTAATCCAGCAATTTTTCTTCTACTATCCAATGTCTCTCCACAGCTGTTGTTCCTTTCTCATTTAAAACATTTGAAGTTAATAAAGCATTGTGTAATCTATTTCTGGGGATCTTTATTATCTCTTTATGTTTATTAAGCATTTTTTAAAGTACAATTAGATCTTTCTATAACTGCTTGTACTGTAGGATTATGTGGTGTACTGGTAATATGCTTTATGTTGCAGTATGCAAAAAACTGTTTCATTTTACCAGAGATATGGGCTGGAGCATTGTCAGTCTTAATCTGCACATATATTTCCATAATGGCCATGACTTCTATCTAATAAATGTGTAATTACAGAGCCAGCCTTTTCAGAACTTAAAGAAGTTGTCCATTGAAATCCTGAATATGTATCTAGGGTATGATGCACATACTTTAATTTTCTAAACTCTGCAAAATGAAACACATCCATTTGCCAAATTTCATTTCTTTGTGTAGATGTAACCAACCGTCTTATCAAATAAGAAACACAGAGCCGATTTAGAGAAGAAAGCCAAGAGGTCAGAGCTAAGAGCCTCACCCTTCCTGATTCAGGGATCCTCTTCAGCCAAGAGAGCTCTCCGAAAAAGGGAACCTACTTCCTGTGTGTCTTTATATAGTCTAGCTGTTCTGCCTTCTCATTGGTTGTAAACCCAAACATGTGACTGCCTCGTCACTGCCTGAATGTACTGCCCTCCAGGTCCTTAAAGGCGTCCGCCACCACCGCCATGCACTTGCTATGGCTCTAATAGCTCTGACCCCCAGACAACTTTATTTATTAACATACAATTAAAATCACATTTCAGTACAAGTAAAATACCACCACATTTCCCCTTTTCTATTTTAATAAAAAGGAAAAAAAAGAAAAAGGTTATAACTAACAAAAGAAAAACTATATACAAAAGTACAATGACTATATACAATATATACAAGTAATAAATGTCTAAACAATGTCTAGTCCATTTGTATTTGACAAATTCAGAGAAAATAATTTCATTATCTATCCTATTTTGTTAAGTCCAAAATGTATCTAATTCACTTTCTATCCTAATTAATCTTCAACTATAACTAACTAACCTTCAACTCCCTCAGAGACCCAAGAAGGAAATAATATTAGCTAACAAAAATAAAAACAGAAAGTGCATGCAAGTAACTTCCAAAAAATTTGTGAGTTGACAGAAACAGCCAGCTGCCTGGACAGTCACCTGAGGTTTCTCCACAGTGTTGGGGCATCATCTTCAGCCTATAGGCTTAGCATATCTGACAGACTCATTTGTGAAGTAGGATGTACACAAGGTCATCAGTTCAACCTCACATTGGGTGAGAGCAGTCCATGTACCAGAAACACCTGAATTCCACTAGTGTCATGTCATGATTCAGGATTTTGAATTCTGGAAATTGTTGATGGTTTTTTAATTCAGCTGTCCATTCTTCTTGGCTGTGTATATATGGCTTCATCTCAGCATCCCTCTATCAAATGCCAGTCTACTATTGAGAGGCGTGAGCTTAGTTACTCTTCAAGAATAACTGTTTCAGCTGCTGTTCCATTGCACATCAGAAGCCATCGGCCCACTGCCTGTTCAGCTGCCTTCGAAGAAAAGGGCACTGTACCTTTTCTGAATTGCGAAGGCCACTTCAGGGATGGTGCCATATTGTCCTGGCCTCAGAAGATGCCTTTTGATAAAGCCATAACCACACTTGTTTTGGCAAGAATCAGTAGCCCTTTGTTTCATGTCCTGTCTGTCCATTTTGTCAGCAGTTGATTCAAGGATACTTTGTTGTCCAGTGGCTAACTTTTGCCACAATGAAAGTTAACTCCATACACAGTTTCTTCAATGCCCATATTTTCTCTGAAGTAGATTGGTACTGCCAGGAGCCGACATGTCTCATAATCATAACAAAAAAGAAAAATTTTCTAAGTTATTAAAACATTTTAAATGCCATATTCTGTAGATCTCTGAAGGGTTTGAAGATGACCTGTCTAAAATATGTCTGCTCAATTTTTAAAACATATCTAATATGACTACAAGTTCTATTGTAATGTCTAACTACTAACTTTCATTTCTTTATATCCTAATAGTTGGTAATAATAACATTCAAGGATCAGAAAATTGCATTGTTAAATGAATGGTATAAATACAATTAGAGATATACATATAGCATTTTCTAACAATATCAATTTCAATATATATAATTTGTATACAATATAAAACAATCCAATCCAATGTAAAGTATTTAAAACTAGTAATTGTCTTTTTCTTCTTCTTTCTTTCTCTTTTTTTTTAAACAAGAACCTTAAATCTAATCTCCTTTGCTTAGCCTTTTTCCTAACCCTTGACAACAACTTGTAACCAACTCCCCTAAACAATGAAAATTATCCCAGACCCAAAACCCATTAAAAAGACCAAAAAACCACCCGCCCCACACCACCTCTTTGGGAATGTGGGCATCGTATTCTTAAAATTGCTTCCTGCTGGGTATGGGTGAAGTTATCTTTATCCTGAAAGAAAAATTTTAGGTTAATTGTCAAATTCTAGGAAAGGTAACTATGTCCTTCATTATCCAGTCTGTGTATAATGCCAAAGTTCAGGGTTTATCTCAAGTCTTTATTCAAGTAGTCTTTGAGACTGGATCATCTCAGCTAGTTATCTCAAAATTGCTCTGAGCACCTTGTAGTTCAAAGCTGATCTGTAGATGATGTTTGTCAGCTTAATGATGTTATTATTGTCCACGTGGAATTGTTGTTGTTGTGGGGCCCCAACTTCTTCCTGGAGACTTCAGTTGATGTTAGGCCTGGCCGTGATTTCCTGCAGAAAACTGATAAGAGACTCGAACACAAAGACATATATATGCAGCTAATTGAAGCCTTTTTTCTAGAATTGATTAATACTCTATATGACCATTCATATCTTAACAAAGGTCAAAATGTATATATATCTATATATATTAATCTTGTATATTTTGATATGAAATTTATACCTTAAGAAAAGTTTTAAAGAATCAGAATAGAATCAAAGAGTTGAGATTAGTAATAGAATAGTCCCTTAGTTAATTTGGCTTTTCTCCTGTCCCATAGCAGAAGATGGCTCTTTTATTCTGGCATGATACAGGGGGTTTGCATTTTCCTTTTAACAACATGCTTGAGTTTAAAGAAGGAGAGAGCCATTCTCCAACTCTAAAGTCAGCTTTAAATTTTAATTGAACTGGGACTATTAGAAGACCAATAGTGTTAAATTTTTAGAGAAAAGCGGAAACAAACATTTAGGAAGACATAAAATTTTTTAGATAATATATACCCATATGCCGTTTCACTCTGTTTCTTGGGATAGATGATTTGTCCCTTTTCTTCAGTTGTCTCATTTGTCCAGTGTTCTTCAGATTCCTTAACCTTCATTCTCCTAAAAGACAAAAACAAAAACCTTTCCCCAAGACTAATTTTGGGGATGTTCCTTTTTGGCAAGTTATTATCTGATTAAATGAAAAGACATGTGTTACTGGTATAAGTTAGTATAAATTGGATGTTCATGTTGGTTGATGATCTATCACCTCCTCTAATTAAGAGGTTTCTCTTGTTCAAATCGAACCTTTATCAATTTTGATGGTACCCACAACTTATCTTCTCCTGTAGAAACAAAAGCAAAACTTCGTCCCCAACGTAACACATACCCTGGTTTCCATTCTGAGGTCAGCACATCCTTAAAGTATATAGGCTGATTTAATTCTGTAGTTTTTTCTATTATCTAATGTCTCTCTGCAGCTGTTGTTCCTTTCTCATTGGCATTAAGAAAATTCAAAGTTAATAGAGCATTATGCAGTCTGTTTCTGGGGGTTTTTGTTACCCCTTTCTGTTTATTTAGCATATCCTTTAGAGTTCTGTTTGATCTTTCTATAACTGCTTGACCTGTAGGATTATGTGGTATGCCTGTAATATGCTTTATATTGTAATAAGCAAAAAACTGTTTCATTTTAACAGAGACATATGATGGAGCATTATCAGTTTTGATTTGTGCAGGTATACCCATGATGGTCATAACTTCGAGCAAATGAGTGATTACAGAATCAGCTTTTTCAGAACTCAAAGCAGTTGCCCACTGAAATCCTGAATAAGTATCGATAGTGTGATGTACATATTTCAGTTTTCCAAATTCTGCAAAGTGAAACACGTCCATCTGCCAGATTTCATTCCTTTGAGTACCTTTTGGGTTACATCCAGCTGGTAATGGCGTTTGATTGTAGAAGGAACAAGTAGGACATTTCTTTACTATTTCTTTGGCTTGTTGCCAGGTTATGGAAAAATCCTTTTTTAAACCTTTACTATTGACATGATGTTTTTTATGAAATTCTGAGGCCTCCAGCACATTTCCTATCAATAATTTATCAATCTCATCATTGCCTTGTGCTAGAGGGCCTGGCAGACCAGTATGGGATCGAATGTGAGTTATATATAAAGGATGACTCCTTTTCCTGATTGTATCTTTTTTTTTTTTTTTTTTTTTTTTTTTTTTTGGTTTTTGTTTTTTTTGTTTTTCGAGACAGGGTTTCTCTGTGTAGCTTTGCGCCTTTCCTGGAACTCACTTGGTAGTCCAGGCTGGCCTCGAACTCACAGAGATCCACCTACCTCTGCCTCCCAAGTGCTGGGATTAAAGGCGTGCGCCACCACCGCCCGGCCTGATTGTATCTTGTAATTGAATAAATAGTGAAGTTAATTCTGAAGCATCAGGGATAAATTCTGCAGTCTCAATATGTAATACTACTCTTTCAGCATACTGAGAGTCAGTTACTATGTTGAGAGGTTCTGAAAAATCCATTAATACCAACAGAATAGCATACAATTCTGATTTTTGAACTGAATTATAAGGACTTTGAACCACTTTACTTAAATTTTCTGATTTGTAACCTGCCTTTCCTTGTTTGTTTGCATCTGTATAAAATGTACGAACTCCAGATATGGGTTTTTCCCGTACAATTCGAGGCAAGATCCAATCAGCTCTCTTTATAAGATCAATTCTATCGCTTTGGGATATTTGCTGTTAATTTCTCCCAAAAAATTACTGCAAGCTCTTTGCCAAGGTTCACTTTCTGTCCATAATTTTTCAATGTCCTCCTTAGTTAAAGGTACGACAATTTCTGCTGGGTCTATTCCTGCTAGTTGACGAAGTCTCAATTTTCCTTTCCAAATCAAGTCAGAGATTTTTTCCACATAAGTTTTTAATTTTTTATTTGGTTTATTTGGTAAAAATATCCATTCTAATATAATATCTTCCCTCTGCATTAATATTCCTGTAGGAGAATGTCTAGAAGGTAAAATAACCAAAATGCAATCCAGCTTTGGATCAATACGATCCACGTGTCCTTCATGTACTTTCTTTTCTATCAAGGCCAATTCTTTCTCAGCTTCAGGTGATAATTCTCTTGGACTTTTTAAGTCCTTGTCACCTTCTAAGGTTTTGAACAAATTATGCAGTTCATCATTTTTTACCCCAACAATAGTTCGTAGATGAGAAATATCTCCAAATAATCTTTGAAAGTCATTAAGAGTCTGTAGTCTATCTCTCCTAATTTGCACCTTTTGGGGTCTAATTTTTTGTAGCTCTATTTTATATCCTAAATAATTAATAGAATCTCCTCTTTGTATCTTTTCAGGAGCAATTTGTACTCCCCAGCAAGGCAAAATTTTCTTTACTTCTTCAAACATTCTTTCTAAAGTATCTGCATTTGAGTCAGCTAGTAAAATATCATCCATATAATGATAAATTATAGATTTAGGAAATTTTTTACGTATCACTTCCAATGGCTGTTGTACAAAATATTGGCACAGAGTTGGGCTATTCAACATTCCCTGTGGGAGGACCCTCCATTGAAATCTTTTAACCGGCTGAGAATTATTGTAAGTAGGCACTGTGAAAGCAAATCTTTCTCTGTCTTTTTCTTGTAAGGGTATTGAAAAGAAACAGTCTTTTAAATCAATAACTATGAGAGGCCATCCTTTTGGTAACAGAGTAGGCAAAGGAATTCCAGATTGTAGAGAGCCCATTGGCTGAATTAC